>NC_141760.1:106588169-106763169 GCF_982258835.1 Parasteatoda tepidariorum
GGCGGGAGAATAACTCAAAATTCGGGAGACTCCCGCAAAATGCGGGAGAGTTGGCACGTCTGCATATAGAACTCATAAAATAAGTTAAAAATATAGAGAACACATAGAAAAAGATGAAAAGATTTTTTAAAGGAGAAGAAAAAATATTAAAACAGAACTAACCTCAACTTATATATATATATATATATATATATATATATGCGTGTATTTTATAAAAAATTTTACAAAACCACACAAATAAATTATGAATATGATAGAATCTTTTATATGCCATTAAATTTAAAATGAAATTTACCTGTCTGAGAAAAAGTAGAGTGAATTGGTACTTCTTCAGTTTGAGTATGCAAAGTATTTCTAAAAGTAAAATAAATGCACAAAATTTAAATTAGTGACAAATATAAATATAAGAGATTTTTAATAATTTTAAGGTTTAAAATTGCTTTAAAAACAATTTTTCACAAAAATTCTTGCTCATATACAAATTAAACCTTGAAATTTTTAATTAAAAAAAACATATAATGATGTAACTATACAATATAGATAAAATTTTTTATGACTAACAATATAGCATAATAAGCAAAGCAGTAATAAATATTAATGAAAAAGTAAGAAATTCTAACATTCTTTAAATTAAATTTATATAAGTTACTTTTTAAATCCTACAAAATAATATATTAATTTATTTTTTAAAAACAGATTGAGTGACTGATTCAGAATTTTTCAAAAACGTTTTATATATGTTTGTCATAACCCTATACGCATGTCAACAAATTCTACAAACTTTGTTTTGACAATCAATAGGACAAAGATAAAAATTTAGCCTGCATTTTCATTGACTTTATGCCATTTTTAAATAAATGACTCTTTAAAGAGAAATCATCCATAAAAGCTGTGTAATATTTATTTTTGTTTTATTTATTTATTTAAGTTCTAATAAGGAATTAATCGTAAACTCAATGCACGGAAACTACAAAATCACTGATCTGAATAAAAGTTTTGAGAGGTGAATGCATATCATGCACAGGTCTTCTGTTTTACAATACTAATTAGAAGGGGAAAAAAAAGCCAGAGAAAATACTTTGGTTTTATTTTACTTAATACTGATCAAAAATTATCTCCTTTAAAAAAAAAGGAATTAAGTTTTATTAAAGATTAAAGTTTAATTCATTATTATGATAAAAATAAAATTTTGTTTAAAGAATAAAAAAATTTGAGAGACAAATAATCACATTGTAAAAGAACATAGTATAATTATTACCTTGCATTGATATGGCAACTGCAATTTTGTTCCTTTTTTTCAAATGACTGACAGTTTGAGTTTTGATAAGGGTTCTGAAAATTTAAAAAAGAAGTTCTTTTCACAAAAAACACTGATAGAAACTAAACATAGAATTCAAGCAAAACAATATAATAAATAATAAATAAGATGCAACAAAATTTTTAAAAATATACATAAAATAGAATTAAATAATAATAAAATAATATTGAATGTTCTAGACATTCTTTTTAAATGGGGAGAAAATTATTACAAATGTAATCGATATAAATAAAAAATTTTAAAACTTTAAACAAACAAATCAAGTAATAAATAAATTAGGGTCATTTATATATTTTATCGATACTGCACTGCATAAATAATATCATTTATAACTGCTTCAAATATCATAAATAGGGGTTTAAATCGTGTTTCAGAAATTTTTAACTCATTTTAAAAGCAGCCCTAAATTAGTGGTATTAGCAATCAAGACTTCAAGTATCAGTTGTAATGGGCCGGCCAGGTGGCTGAGCGGTCACTATGTCTGACTGCGAAACCAATAACTGCGGGTTCGAATCCTGCTCAAGACATGGATGTTTTTCTCACTGTGTTACCCTCTGCTGCATGTGATGAGTGAATGTGCCCCACCCTTTGAACAGGTATCTGTGGCAGTGTGGCATGGGTAATGTTGCTCGCCTCCGTGACTTTGGTCTCAAGGTGCTCACTAGGCATCGCAAAATGAGCAACACTTCCGGCACCTTCAATGATAAGTTCACTGCCTGCCGTTATATATGTATAAAAAGTTTTGTAATGGAAGGGTCCCTGTAATAAGGGGAGGTAGTGTTAAAGAGCTAGACTGTAAAAACCATAATTGAGAACTTAATTATTAATGCAAAGAACATAGATAAGAAAAAATCAAGTAGATTTCAAGAAATTATATAAAATTCATAACTGTAGCATAATATACTAAATATTTTTCATATAGGGATTGTTCAACAAAATACACAACTTTATTACATTAATAACTACCAATGAACTGCAATATTTCCCTAAAAACTGCATATGGTCTGTATGATATTACACTAATAACTATAAATGATCTGTAATTACTGATAGTTAAAAGATTTTTAAACTAATTTAAAAAGAGAGTTTTGAATAAAAATAAACTGAAAAATTTAGAACAAAAACGATGAAAAAAAAAGAAGAAAGAAAAGCTTTAAAATGATTGCTATTAATGATGCTCGCTTCATTATGTATAAGTCATACTTATTTAAATACTTAAGCAAGTAATAATTTGCATTAAAATTCTATTTCAATTGGGATTTATTTAGGAAACTTACTCACTTTTAAGGAATATTCTAAAGTGCACAAAAACAAGGAAAATTCCTATTAAACCAGTAGACCATGAGAAACTGGCAAAATCCAGTTGACAATTCCAGTAGAGTTGACAGCTATGCAATATACTCATTTGGTCTTATGTTACAAATTAATAACTTATATTTCTTTGTTTGCAATTTATATAATCTAAACAGGGTGAGTGTTTTGCTTATGAGCCAATTTGTATTGACATTTCACCTCAATATACATCTTTCACATTGATTAATAAAGAAGAAAAAGAGTTTAAGAGCAAGTAAAACAGATCAGAAAAAAAACAAAAACATTTAAGCATCACAAGTACTCATCAGTCAAAGGTTGTTTACAAGTAGCTTAAAAAAGGGATTATAATTAAATTTATCACCATATATAGTTACCATTTTAAAGGAACACATATTTTCTGTACTTGGTTTTGAAAAAAGTTGGGAACCAGGCGGACTTTTTGAATCTTCCAAAACCTCTCTCACTAATGTTTTTAAATAAGTTTTGTCAATATGGGTCTGAGAATTATTAACTGAAAAAAAAAAGATTAAAAAAATTACAGCCACTGAAAATAATAAATGTTTGATTAATAAATTGGTATTTCTAATTTAACTATCATTATTCTTAAAAATAATAATGACATTTTATAAAGTTTCTTGTAATTATCATTATCACTTAAAGGATAGCCAGAATTAAGTTTAAGTAGGACATGATAGACTTTCTTCATACGGAAAAAGGTTCTCTCAATAACATTATGCGAAAAACTATGACTGGAGGGGCCATTTTTGTACAAGTCCAAGTTAATTGAGTAATACTGTTGATATAGATTGCAATATAATCAATAATCACTTTATTTAACAGAAAAAAAAATCTGTATATCATGCAAAATATACTAAAAAATATAATTAAGTTAAAAAAGAATATAAAAGATTTAATATGTATCAAAAATAAACTGAAATATATTTATTTAAAGAAAATGTTGCTTAAAATCAATTAAAAGTAAGTAACTATTTATTGGTTATGACAAATAATATCATTTAAAGAAAGTTAATTCTGCTGAAGGCATCACATTAAAAAGTAGGAGAAAAAAACCCAATTTAACAGAAGTAGGTAGTGGAATGGCAGAAATTTTAAATGTTATACAGTTAAAGAATTAAAAATTGTCCAATTTAAAAATCTCTATTTTTTTTATCTTTAAAGAAAAGTTCAATTAAGTAAAAACTGTTAATGTGCTGATATTACAAATCACAAAAAAAAGAATATTTATAGAGAAACTGTAATAATTTTTAACTGTAATAAATAATTTTTAATTTTTTTAAAAGATTTATTACAACAGTTGGTTCAGTAAAGTTTTAAAATATGTAAAAAATATGAGTCACTTCTTATTATTGTTTATCATTTATGAACTAGTGTTTTAACAATTATTTTAGTAAAACATTTTTTTTTTAATATTTTGACATGCTAAATATGAAGTAGTACCAGATTTGTAAACGACATATATCTTTTTTTTTCTTCTATAAGACAAAATAAAAATTGTTTTGGGTTTTGAATAATTTTCAATGCAATTTGTCAAGCAAGTGCACAGAAAAAGAAAATAACTGCTAATGATGCCATTTAAAAATAAAATTTTGTTTAAAAAATAAAATAAAACAAGTTTTCAAATACAAAAAAGTAAAATTTCAAATAAAAGTAAAAAAGTCACACAAAAAAATCATAAAGAATCATTTTTAAAAAATTAGTACCTTCTGCAAATACTGATCTTTCAGGGTGATGAACTCTCATATTCTCATTTCTGAAACAAAATAATTATCAGAAAACACTTGAAATGATAAAATACTCATATATATTTCTTGCCTTAAATCCTTATTATGTTATAAAAAGATTTAACATTAAAAAATATGATAAGTCGCTCTATCTACAAGATAGAGGATGTAACTTTAAATTTCCTTAAATATGGTTGAATTTTAGCATCTTAACAGTAAAAGTGCATACTATTTCATATTTTAATGAAATTTTTGTCAACAACTTGTTTATTAATTTATAAAGAGACACTATGTCAGTGTGAAAAAGACTGTCAAAAATCCTTACAATCGTTTCATGGTCTTGTACAGCTGAAGAAATTATTCTGCAAATCTCTGAACTTATGTAAATAATCCTACAGATATTATTGAGTGTTTGCTTGCAGAAAAATGTTTACTAATCTTCACTACAAAAGGTAAATTTATTTAATTTTACTCTTATAGTTATACCCCAATCAAAAAGTTACATTTATAATTTAACAAAAAAATTTATTTGACTGTAAGTTACGAAATTTTGCATGTAATTTTGTAAGTTATGAAAAATCACAAAGTGAGTTTAGTGTAAATCAATTATTTTCTATTTAATGTATAATTATTATTCTGAATTTTTCTATCATAAAACAAGTAACTTAATGAACAGAATAAAAACAAACTTATAAGACATACTGATTTAAACAATAAAAAAAAAAACATTTCTTAGAAAAAAAAGTGGATTTTTTTTCCTTAAAGAAAAATTTATTTATTTGAACTAATTTATTTATATTAACAAATAATTAATAATGATACATTAAAAGTTTTTTATGGATAAAATTCATATTTATAAGATTTGAATTAACATAGTAAAAATAGATACTTACAAAATATAACTTCACTCCAAATTAATAATTTATTGAACGTATTTAATCATTTTTACAGTTAGATAAAAATAACTAGTGAATCAATCTTTAATACAAAGAAAATTGAATAAACATCAGTAAAGGCAAGTTAGAAGTCTTTTCAATATGAAAAATCAAAAAAATTATTTGAAACACTAAAACAAATAATATTCTTAACAGCATTGAACTGATCTTACAAATATTTACATGAATTATCAAAAATATTTGCATCAGGTAATATGCATTGTACATTAATTATGTACAATAAAAAACACATTCCAATTCCGTAATATTGAAAGAAAACTTTTTATTACAAAATTAAAAGCTTAAAACTTCTTTTTGGAGAAAAAAAAATTAAAGGTTTAAGAGGACGCCATACTAAGGGAGAAACTTTTCATGGCAAATTCTCTTTCCTCTCCATTACTAATTTAAAAGAAAGAAAAAGTGAGTTCAGGCAAACCTAGAGTAACCCTGAAGTTTCATTTGCTGAAAAAAAAAAAAATCGAAATATTAAAATGCAAACAAATTATTGGAAGAGAACTTCGCCATTTCGTAATCCTAAGTTATCCTCTCATGATTTATTTTCATTTTGATATTCTGAAAATTTCTTTTCAGTACTTCATGGCTTACTCTAGGTTTGTCTGAACTCACTTTTTCAAAACTTTAAATTAGTTATGGTGGTGAAAGAGAATTAGAGATGAAAAGTTTCTCTCGTGGTATGGTGTCCTCTTAAGGGGAAAAAGAAAACCATTTAGTTCTCATATTTATCAAGAATCTAACTAAGTTCTTATAATTATATTGTCTTAATCTATGTTGTAAATTGAATGATAAAAATGTATAAAAAAAAATTGGAATACGAGATAATTCTGAGCACAAGTTTCCTATGCCCATATTAGAAATGCAAATTTACCTTTTAGAAAGTAAAGAATCAGTAACTATCTTATGGCGTTGAAAAGGTGGTGGAATTTTAGTTGAATCATCTTGAAATTCTGTCATTTTACATCCAGTGTCTTCATCATACTAAAAAATGGAAATATTTCTGAATTATTTATTTTAATAAAAGTTAGGTTATTTAAAAACAAGTATTAGTTTCAGAAATTAAGAATAAATAGGCATTTGTAGTTTCAAGTACTCTTGACCCTTTCTTAAAGAGAAAGAAAATCTGGCACATTGTTTTACTAAAAAAAAAAAGAAAAAAGAAGATAATTCTTGACATATCTTTCAAGCGAAACAAAGCATAATTAAGTCCATCACTTAAAGTTTTTCTTAAAATAAAAATAATTTGCTATTAAATAAGCACTGGCTTTATTTATTTTTATTCTTAGAAATTGCTTAAGGATATTATTTGAAAATAAAATAAGCATCTTCATGAAAAGAATGCTTGATTTATTACACTATTTTTGAAATTTAATACTCAAAAGTAACTAAATTTTTAATGAAAAATATCAATTTTAAGCATATTTTAATAGTTATCTATCAAATAACTACACAAACCTTTGCATTATCAATCTAAAGTTAGGCTCAATTTTTGATAGGTATTCCATATTCACAGCAACTTAATTGTTTTTGAACTTGAAATATTGCAGAACTTGGATGAGCAGGTCTTTGTGTACCAAGTTTAATTAAAATTGAAAATAATAAAGTATAACTGTATCTCTCAAAATTAATCCATTAAAAATGGAATGATTATAGTGATATTGGCTAAACATGCATTATGAATATGAAACTTACCTCTGTAATTTCTTCGAATGAAATGTTCGAATTTTCTTTATAGCTTTTGTTATAAATACTAATACTGGGCAGCTTCTGAAATCATCAATTCAAACAAACGTTAATAGAAATATTATGAAAACCAAAGATCATGGTGCACACTATTTGGAGAACACATGTTTGTCTACCTTTTGTGGCTACTGATGCCAAGTGTGTGACAAACATAACAGAAATCAAGAATATGTTTAAATTATTTTTCATTTTATATTTTGTATTGGACAGAACTAACAAAATGTCACTTGTTTTGCTTTGATTAAAACTTTTTCTACATAAATTTTGTAATTGAAAAAGTTTCAATAAAAGTTATAGCAGAATGCTATAGTTGTAACACAAAACACAAGTCTGTCAAATACAAACATCGATAATAAATGGGATACAAAATTTTCAGTTAAAAACTCATATTTTACTTATTGACTAAGTGTTAATGGGATGGAAAGTATTCTTTGTTAAACATTGCAAATGAATCGCAATAATCATTTGCAATAATCTCAATCAATGAATTCTCAATAATCTCAACTTAGAGCAAACAAAAAATAAATATAGAACTACAAAACATACTTAAATTATTTCATAAAATGTGGAGTTAACATATTGATCATATTCCTTTATTTTTATTTTATACAAGTGCCATTAATACATTTGAAACCAGAGTTGTCCTAACAGCCTGGCATTAGTGCAGTGCCCTGCATTTTTAGAGGACCTTGTGCCAATTATATTTAAAAATTATTTCTAGTAACGCAGCTAACCAGTACAGTAACAATCAGTACCTTCACAGTAACACACCAACATTGAATAATAATAGAGTTTCCAAACATCATAAACATATTTAAATTACCTGTATAGTAAGTTTTTTGGCCCCTTCTTTACTAACAATGTGTAACAAATTATTGTTCTCCTTATTAGTTTCCTTTTTATTGTTCTCAGGAATATTTTTGACACCAGAACATACATCTTTTTGACTTGGTAAAGAGAGAGGTATAGCTAAAGTAAGGGAATTAACAAAGTAAATCATTTGTTATGCTAATCATATAAAATGTAATAAACAGTAGCAGTTTCAGTTTACAGTATTAGAATATATTAGAGATTTCAGTTCAGAAAAAATTTCTAATGCCATTGTGCAAAATCAATATGAAAAATATTAATTAATTCGAAGTTTTTATAGAAGGTTACACAATTTTTCATTACTTAAATAAACTTGAGGGTTGTTTCCTCTTGACCTGAAATTCACAACCTACAACCCATGGATTAAAAGTTGCCTTGAAAATTTAAGACTTGGTCCTTGAACAGTTTTAAATGTTAATTAAAAACTATAAGAAAGTTTAAAAAAGTAAAATAAAGAAAGCCTGTTTTTTGACTTCCGGGAAAAATACCGCCATTAGGAGAAAAAAAAAATTTTCATGCCTTTTTTAGAAATTTGATACAAGCTTGAATTTGATTGTGACCATTTTATCTAGCAAGTTTGGCTCATGGTGCATTCAGTGTTTACAAACAAATGCAATTTTTTACAAATTTAACAAGAAAAGGAAGGAAAAAAAAGAAACTTCTAAAAGTAAAAACAGAGAATAAAAGAAATAATTTTAGAAATCCAATTATTACAAACACTTTAATGTGGTACTGCATTAGTAATAGTAAATAGAATAATAGTAAAAGTTAACTTTTGAGAAGAATGAAAATTTTTTAAACCCCTTCTCCTATTTATATGTCTATAGGTAAGAATAATAAACTGCTTTGTAATTTAGATTCAATTAAATGCCTTACTTAATGCTAGTTATTTTTCATTTTCATTGTTTGCACAGAAATTATACATTAGTTTACTTTTTTTAGGATTATAGTTTCTTGGTTGCTCCTTTCTTGTCCTCAATGTATTTTTTAAACTGTTGATAGAAATGAGGAATGATAGATAGGGGAATATGCTAGTTTGAAAAACGATATACACAAGTATTAACAACATTATAATAAAAACATTTGTGACAGAACCATTAAAACAGCATGACACAAATGAGAAAATGATAGATGTAGAAACTGAATCAACTGTAGTTTAATAATAGTAATCATAATGTGATTGTAGAAGAATTTGTTAACACTTTAATTGAAATATTGTAATCATGCTTGAATCAGTAAATCATAAAATTAATCCAATATAAATGACACTGGTTTTATTCAGCATTTAATATTAAATATAGCATTTAATATTAATAATGATGATACTTATGTCTTACAGATTTTCAGAATCATGCTAGCTGAACATTAATTTATCAATTGCTTCTGAAATTTTATTTCCAAAAAGACAGATATTCAACAGAGCAAACTTATCAAATGCATTCAAATTGTCAAAACGGAAAATTATTATTTTTCTAGCAATTGAAACTGAGGTGGTCTGACATTTGAAGTTCTATCAATTTCTGTTTTTTCATGCGTAATAAAATGCACTGGACTATTATTCTTAATACATTAATACAGATTTCTTTCCCTTGTGTATAAAATTTTGTAAAATATTATGCATTCTTAAATCATTGATTATGAAGATTTTGAAATATATATTTCAGCATCACTGTTTCCATGTACCATTATCCGCATACCATATGCTTAACAAAACACTGCTATTAAAGAACATGCTAAAATTTTTATTATAGAAATAACATTTTTTAATTTGTAATAAAATTTAAAATGCTAACAAAAACTAAAAATGACTAAATATGTTTTTTGATTGATACATAATATAATATTAGATATTACAATAATCTTAAGAGAATTACCATATGCTGAACGCCTCTTTTGCAATTCCCATTGTTGCTGCTGTAACTGAGATTTATAGTGATTCAAAAAGTGAATATGTTGAATATCAAACAATCGATCTATAAAAGAAATGTACAATAAAAATAGAGTGCTTAAAAAAATCAGCTATTTAATTTTTAAAATTTTTTTTTTAAAAAAAAGGAGTATATCATTGAAAAATTAAGAAAAAAAATAATATGGATTTAAACAACATTTTTATTCAAAATTATTTAAATTTTAATTAAGCTTTCAAAACATAGTGGAATAAAATTCAACATTTTTACCAATTTTACACCAACTAATGCACAAAGAATATAAGTTTTCAGTATTAACTTAATACATTAAAATGGTTATTGCAGAATCGTAGTAAATTGATCCAATATAATCATGCACAATACAAAGATTAAAGTATTTATTAAAGAATGGTGAACATTAATACCATGTTTTCCGAATTCCCAAACTCCAAATTTTATTTTTAACTTCAAAAATTCTCCAAATTTTAGAATTTAAATATTATTTTTTAGGGTTTGAAATAAACCTGGTAGGTAAGAGATAAGGTAAGGTGCAGCTAAAAGAAACATGTTTCTAACTATCTAAAAGCTTTATTTTGTTTGAATTGCTTTAGATAAACGAAATTATCAATTTAACCAAATTACATAGATAAAAGTTGTATATACCAGTCGTACATAAAACTTGTATAACCTAGCAAAAGTTTACTGATTCCAATTTCATAATATGTACATTTAAATGAATGATAAAAATATTGTAATGACACATTACACTAAAACATATTTACAGTATTAGACTATGACATTTTCCGTATTTAAAAAATAGCAACAAATTATACCATGCTTCCTTAAAGTATAAGATAATAAAGTTCATAAAAATCATACATATGTTGTACCTTGTGGTTTGTCCCAAGGCAGAGTAGGATAAGAAAAGCTAACTATCTGTGCACACAATCAAAAGTATCTGTAAACTCTTAATATTCCTTGATAACAGAATTATTTTATTCTAAAAATGTCATAAACATTATATACTTTTAAATATTCTAGCCCTGCATGAAAAACAATATAAAATATACAAAGAAGATAAATAACAAGTCATAAATAAATGCAAAGAATATTTTTTAAAAAAATATTTATTATCCAAAAAATTTAAAAATAACTGCAAATGTATTATTATATCTGTGCCTCAATGTACAATTTACTCAACTCTCTCAAGTTATAGTCACCACATGGTATAAATAAAATCAAAATTGTAGTCAATCAAAATAAACCATTATTATTTTCTAATAATTAAAAATCTTTTCCTTGACAACCAAATAAAATCAACTAAGAAATTAATATTTAGAAAATGAAAAGAAAAGTTGCTTTTAAAATTAATCTCTCACCAAACATCGATTCAATGCTTAAGATGCTAATTTTAATTGCCATATCATTGATAGGTTAAAGTTATAATCAGATTTTAAAATGATGTTAATAATATTGCAAATATGTTCTAAAAATTCCCTCTTATCAAGGTTCGACTATCTCTTATATATTTACGTACTGAAGATAAGATACTTATTAATTAAATTGGAACTTTCATTTTAAATTAACATTAAAACACCAAAGTAACAGATTTAACTCACCATCGCAGGTTGACTGCTTTGTTAGCTCTTCATTAGGTTGTATAATAGAGTCTAGCGGCTTTTTGAATTTGGATGATTTAAACTGTAAATATGAACCAAAAATAAGAACTTTTAAGAAATAGTATAATAATCACAATAACTTATTTCAAAGAAACATTTTCTCTTGAATTAAAAAAAAGATTAATGTATACCAGCTATTATTACAGCAATTTTATCAAACCCAACACTAATAGAAGATTATGAAGCCTTATTTTAACAAACTTTCTCCACATATTTTTTGAAGCATAAATACAAAAAATAATAAATGTTATAAAGTTTAGATTATAATGAGAATAAATTTTTGAAAAAAAATGTCCTTTTAATCATTTTAAAGCTACTTTTAATTTTTAGTATATTCTTGATACAAATAATTTTTGTTACTGTTTTAATTAAGTAATTTTCTAAATAACTGGAAATATAGTTTGGTCTAAAACTAAACATTTTTATTTTTAACTGAAAAAAAGATTTTCAGATAAACAATAAGCAACTTTTTTTCTCAAAACCAGAAAATAAACAAATAAATAATAAGAAAAAGTCTGAAAAAAAATAATGTTGATATCATTAAAATTAACTGGAAAGTTATATTGAATTCCATAATAATCGATTTGAAACTTGGAAGTTGTAGTACAAATATTAGGCAACTACATATGACAACAAAGAGTGAAACGAACAACCGTTTGCATTAAAATATAAATATGACATACAAAGTAGATTAAATGACTTTAAAAATTTTATAAGATGGGAAGAAAAATATTTCATCTTAATAAAATAAGCAAAAAGCAAATAAAAATGTTCTATATTAGTATAATACACAATCATTGTTTAATGCTAAATTAAATCTGATTTTAAAACTATTAAGCCAACTTCACACACATCTTAAATTAATTAAACAAGACACAGATAATTTGAATAATTTCTGTAACTAAAGTTTAAAAGATGTAACCAAAATAAAAAAAAATAAAAAAGAATTTACAACAAAAGCAAACATTGAAAAAATTATAGGTTAAAAAAAAATAATCTTTCATTTTCTGTTCAATAAAGAAATATTAGTATAAAAGAAGCAATTTAATATCTGATTTTTTTTTTCTAAATAAAAACATCAATGTGAAAAAATAAATAAAATATATGACTTTCAGACATAACTTTTTTTTCTAAATTAAAATATAATTGATTAAATTAAAATGAATTACCCCAGGAAACTGACATATTAACTAATCTAAAAACTTTACTTGCTCACATAATTAAAATTGCATAGTTTGTACAAACATGAACTAGTAATATTATTGCACAACTAACGGATTCATTTTGATTGTTATTTTTTATTAAGTGAATCATTAAAGAATACAGGAATCATAATACAAAGATAAATCAGTTACATAAAACAAAATATATATTTATAAAAAAAATTTTTTAAACATTAATTTTATTCTTTGGGAAAATTTATTTCAGGAGGACTTTTTACTTTCAATCTCTTTTTAAAAGTGAGTCAAATTTTTTAAGCATCATTTTCTTCTTAAATGACATAAAATTATTATTTTTTTTAAATCAAGTGATTCAACTCAAACTTTGTTACTTATTTTAATAATTTAGTTCCATATCAGTTACCTAGTTTTAAACATTCCAGTTTTTTGATTAAATAAATAAGTACCAATTAATAAACATATAACAAATATTAACTTAAAAAAATATAGATGACTATAATAAATGAAGATTATAATGCAGTAAGAAATATAAAAATAAAACTTAATAAAATTCTACACAAAATTTGTTTCATTTTATTTTTAAATAAAATATTAGAACAATTTTAAACAGATAAAATAACCTAACTTCAAATTATATATATATATATATTTATATATATATATACGTTCAAAATGAAGATAAAACAAAGAAAAATTATAGACATATGAAGAAAAAAAAAAGGGGGGGGGGGAATAATAAGTAAAAAAAATAACAAACAGTTTAAAAAAAAGGATGAAATTTTATTACAAAAAAAACCCGAAAAAAAAAATCTTTTCATCAGCCCACACGATTATATCAGCAAAAAAGAGTGCTTTCTGATATTGTATCAATAAAGCCAAAGCAAAATATATTAATACAATAGTGTGAGGAGCACTCAAAAATTTTTTTTACAAAAATTACAACAAATAAAATAGAACACAATAAGTAAAAATAATATGTAAAAACAGAAAATAAAATAAAATAAAAAACAGTATAAAACATAGACTATAAAGCGAGTAGCGAAATCAGATGTACTTACATGGTACTTACATGTTTTTGCAACAAGACTGCCAGATTACAAAATATGAAAAAAATAGAGCAAATTGAGTGTAACTAGAGGGTTTTACTGTGCCTTTCTTACTGCACATTATCTTCATTTTGAACTTATCTAATGAGTTCTGTTTACTTGCAGCTTATGCGCAATAAATGAAACTTATTGTTTTTCATAACTTTCTTCGTGTTTTCTTGTATTTATATATATATATATATATATTTATGATATCAGTACAACGGAAAAACATTTTGAAAGCACAAATTAATTCAAAAAAATATATATACCAATATTTTGCAGGAAGGCATACAGAACACAGATGTTTACGAATTCATTAAAAGGAAAATAAATAAATGAACTTGCAATTAATCTTTGACTTTGATTACTTTTAAACTTATTGTAAAATAATTTAGTTCAGAAAAGAAGAAGAAAAAGTAAGATATCAATGTTTTATAAACATTAAAGGGTAACTTAAAATAAAAATTTATACCTGATAATATAAGCAAGATTGGCAACAAAAGATATAGCATGAATATGAAGGTAAAACATTAACATAGTAAACAGAACAATATAAGCTACTTTTTAACACACATTAATAAAAAATGCTTAAACCTTTTGCTTAATGACTACATTTCCGATCTTTCTTTGACTTTCTCTAAGGATTCTTTCTGATACTTTTGCATTTTCTTCTTGGCTTTCTTTATAAATTTGTTCCTGGATGTTAACAATGCACAATATTAAAAATTAAACTTCAATTATTAAACTTTCAATTTCAGGTAGATATGATTTTAATTTCAAACATATAAGAACAAAATGAAAGAGGAAAAATGAAATTACTTGGATAAAGCTATTGGTAAATGGCAACTTATAATTTTCCTTAGATGGCAAAAGGGTCTGTTTCGGTAGAATTTTAATTTTTACATTTTATATTACACTTATGTATACCAATTTTAAAAGATAGTCAAATGACATACAATCATAGTTGTCAATCTCACAATAAATAAATAATAAACAAATAATATGTGTGTAAAAAAAATCTTGACATGAAATTCTTTGTTCATAGGAAAAATCATCTTTAAGAATTAAGAAACTTTCTAAATTACTCTTCCTATAGGTAATCTGAGAAAAAATTCAGTTTTTCTGACAAAACAATCATAATTCCTTGCAAACATGTCAATTTTGAATAGAAAAAAAAAAAAATTTCTCAACTACCGAAAATTAACTAAAAATTCAACTTAAAAAAAAAAAGTTAAATTATACTTTCTTTCTTTATTAATAAATGTCAAATAAAATTTTTTAAGAGTGTTAATAGTAATTTTTTTTTTTTTCTTAGTTGCACAGTTAAATGCAGAAATTGAGATTTAAAATTTTTTTTTGCATATCAAAAGGAAAAAATATGAAACAAGAAGTTTTGAAGGAAAAGACAATGAAAAGTTTATTTGGCCCATAAATTATTTGTTTATTCAATTATTAAAAGTTTTTACTCATTAAAAGTTATTAATCATCCCTTCTTAATATTATTCTCTAGAATTATTATGACTTGATTTCTTTTATTATCACTTATTCCAAAATAAAGGTATAAAACTAAAAGTGAATTTATTATGTAAGGTAAATCTGTAATATTAGACTACGTAAAATTTTTTGAAAAATATTTTGAATACTGTGAGTCTTAATATGAGAAATTCAAGCAGATATAAGAAAAACAACTATTTTAAGGCTTTAAACATAAAGGTAAATTAAAGCTTTACAAAATAAAATAAAAATTCTTACCCAGTTTTCTCTTTCCACTCTTAAAATATTTTCCTCTAACAGTCTTTTTAAGTGTATTTCATCCATTTCCAATCTGAATATAAAAATAATTTTTTGATTAAAAAATGGTTTTTGAACATTTAACTAAATCTTGAAGGGGGCTAGAATAAGATTTAGTATAGATTTGCCCGTTTTATTTAAACAAAAAATCTAATAATTTACAATTTATATTATATTACAAAAATGCATGTATTTACAAAAATTTAAATTTTTTATAATTACATGCTATTTTGAAATAATTTGCGTAATTTAATAGGCCTTAAAAAAGAAAGTTTCATCAACAACAGCTGAAAAGATTTAAATTTGTTATTTTCCTTTAACTATGATATGATGCATGAATGAATTGTGTTAACTTCAACTATGAATCGAGTTGGGCTTCATATAAATGGAAATTAATTACGTAATGTGATTATTTGAGTAATCATAGAAAGCTTTCATGCTAAATAACAGTACCATGGAAGAGGCTCTGTCACCATTTTTGTACATAAGATAATATTTTATCATAAAAATACTACCTTTTGAAACCGAAGCAACTAAAAACGAAGTTAACGATTCAGCGACTTTAAACATACAGAAAATTTTTACGTATTACAAAATTATTACAAGCATTGAACTTAACTTTGAAACATACCAAAGTTTCAAAACAGTGTAGTATGATAAAATTGAATTAATCAATGTTTTTCTATAGAAATTATTACATATTTAAATAGAAATATCAACTTACCGCTTAAATACAAATTTGTTTACAAATGTCCTAAATTATTTACCTGATACTCGCATGCATTATTTTTTGGCACAAATGATCCTAAAACAAAAATTAATCTCGCATGCAAAATCACAGCAAGCGTTTTTAATGTGATGGCCATTCTCACTGCATATGGTTGAAAGGCCTGTCCCATTGGATGCGAACCAAATTGACGAATTTTTTGCAAGTATCTATTTCCCACCAATGTAGGGTTTTTTAGCATAGCAAAAAAAAAAATAATAATTTCGGGCAAAATTGAAAACTGAATGAGATTTTTTGGTATCAGAAAAAGAAATGCAAAATTGCATCCAGATAGAATGGTTCTTTTACGCATTTCTTCTAAACAAAACAAATTAATGATTTTTTTAAGTCAGTTTTTAACCAGTTATAGTATTTGTTTATGTGTATTAACACTGAGAAAAAAGGACAAAAAGAATGGAAGTCAGAAAAAAATGCAGGAATAAATAACACAAACGATATAATAGATAACTTAATCAACAATATAAAAGTAACAGTGACTTTTAAAAGTTACAATAGTTGGAACTCATTATTTTTTCCAAAGAAAGTCTAAATAAATAATTTCTACATACATTTTACATTAAATTTTTAAGATGATTTACTCAGAATTATTTAAATGAAATATTTTTAAATAAATTCTTTGAACCAATTTCTCCTCCTTAAATTATGAAAAACTCAAATATTGAACTTCAAAGCCTAATTTATCTAAAAATATTTCGTTGTTTACCTTTTCATAAAAAAAATTAATTTGAGCCTGGAGATGATGTTTACTTTAAAATTTATTTTGATAAAAAAATCTTCATATTTTCAAAAGGGAATATTTTTGAAATATCAGTATCAGAACAGAATATTCACTTCCCCAAACTTCGCTTTACTATTCATAATTAAGAAAATGAGCAAAATTTGGTTAAGTGCTCTCAATGCATGTAAATATGAATTATCATATACGCTTATGTGAGATCGGAAAGGAGAAGTTGTAGAGGAGTTCGTTAAACAATAATGTTAAAGTCGGGTAAAAAAGTAATGTCGTTTCTATGTATTTCGACATTCGTTTGCCAATTATGAGTTCTATGTGTAATTCAAAGTCGCACACGTGAACAAAAGATATTTTCAGGTTCAAGTGACTTGTTTACTCCTAAATAATAAACAGCAGATCGTAAAGACACGGTTCCCAGTAGGACACCGAAGTCAAGTATCACTGGCTGCTGTCAGTAAGCGGGTGGGTGACAACTTTGATCAGCCTGCGTATTGACCGAGAGTGTACGGTATCGGTCCTCGTAAACTGTTCTACCGTAAAGTGCTCGACTTAGCGAGCAGGTAATTGGGACACCAAAGTAGGGGAGTCATCCCCTCTGCAGAGGATCAAAATTGCGATGGCATGTCTACGGATCATCCTCAGGGACGTTTCCCAGACAGTCACCAATAACCTATTGTGCAGCTCTAGTGCGACGTAAGTAAAGTACCTATCTACCTAAATAATGGAATTTTAATAGGTTTGTTGCTATTCATGGTGAACAGGCTAGCCAAATACCAGATGAGGTACATATCCGGTATTGTTATCTTCTTAAGTTTCACTAGGGTGATAAAACAGAATTCCAAAGTTGTAACCAAAAATATTTGCGATGTTTACTTAAGTGCGTTAGACATTTGTCAATGCTGAAGGAGGTTTTCCCATACAGCACAGTTCATTCATTAGACATTCAGATTTCTACCACGAGTCTAATGGACGTTGTAGATCAAGCATGGATAATTGAAAAGCTTAGTGGAAGAACCGACTAAGTGACACTTTAATGAATTTGAGTAAATAATATTTGTTTTTAGTGTGGATTTTCTCATGGCAAATAATTATAAAACATTTGCAATATATCCTTCATTATGTTAAATATATTATTGCTTTTAATGTATAATGGTTTGGACTAACCATAGGATTCTTAAAAATATAGTAATTTATTTTTTTCAAGTGAGTATTTTTGAAAAATTTGAATACCTCTGAAAATTTGAATGCATATGAAGCCCTCTTTGCAGAAAGTTATAAAAAATTTGCAAAATGCTCTCCTTTAATTTCATACGTATGCTCATATCGTAGCATTGGACTAAAAATTGCTTCTAAAAAATTTGAGTATTGATTTTCTAACACACATGGGTATATTTGCAAAAAAATTGAGATTCACTTTATAATCTGAAAGAAGTTTAAAATTATTTCCTCATTGCAAAAAATTGTTAAAAAAAAATCGCAAATTGTCCTTTACTACGTTAATTATATGCTCTTAAAGAGAGTAATCAAATCCTTCTTGAAAAATCCGAGTGCTTATTTCTTGAAACATATTGGCATTTTTGAAAAAATTGACTCTCACTTTGAAATGTGAAACAAGTTTCAAATTAATTACATATTGCAAAAAATTATAAAAAATTCACAAAGTGTCCTCCATTATGTTAACCCTATATATGCTCTTAACGTATATTATCTTAACGCATTGAAACTTTTTTCAGTTTACAAAGTGAGTGCCAATTCTTTCAAAAATTCCATATGTGTCAAGAAATGAGAACTCAAATGTTTTGATGATTTGTTTACTCCAAACAATACTACGTTAAGAGCATGTTTAAAGTTAACATAATGGGGGACAATTTGCGAATTTTTTATAATTTTGGAAACGAGGAATTCATTCAAAACTGTTTTAGATTAAAAAGTGTAAATTTTTTTCTCCCAAAATACCCATATACATATGTGAAAAAATAAATACCTAAAATTTTTAAGAAGCAATTTTCAGTCCAAACAATGCTGATTTAAGAGCATGCGCATAAAAATAAAGGAAGACACTTTGCGAATTTTTTGTACCTTTTTTCAACAAGAAATTTATTTGAAACTTGTTTCAAATCATTCATTTGAAATTTCTTCAGATAGTAAGGTAAATTTTTTCAGAAATACCCATCTATGTGAAGAAATAAATACTAAAATGTTTTTAAGAAGCATTTGTTTATTCTAAATCCTGCAACGTTAAGAGCATATATATGGTTTACAATTTACATAATGAGGGATACTACGAATTTTTTTTACAATTATTAATTGCTATGAAAAATTTATTTGAAGCTTGTTTCAGATTAAAAAGTTAGAATCAAATTTTTCAAACATACCCATAGTTGTAAAAAAATGAATACCCAAAATGCTTAAGAAATATTTGTTTAGTCCAAACCATGCCACGTAAAGAGCCATGCTACGTCATCCCTACTAAGAGCTTATCAATGGGGTTGAACTCTCTTCCATACTGAGGAAGTAGGGTGTAGCGCTCATCCTATAGACGAGAGGTAAACGATCCGAAGTGAAGTGAAGTCTTCCCATAGTACTATAGTAAGTGAGGTCATCAACCTTAAAAGTGGGGTGTAGTGCTCATTATCCCCCTACTGCTATTTAGGTGGTTATTTTTTCTTGTTTTTGTTAATTATTGATTCGTGAAAAAGCATACATTCCTCCTTAATCTATGGAAGCTGCTTTTTCAAATTTTTCATTTTCACCAATTTTGTTCTCACCGTGCTATAACGTTTGATTTCAAGCAAGAGATTTTCTAGAGTTGTTCATTGACTGTTTATCTACAAGTCACTTAGCGGGTTCTTCCATCCAATGAATACTCAAATAATGTCACGTAACACAGTTCTTTCATCGAGTATCTTCGGAATGAATAGATTTAGCAACATAATGAATTTTAATTTTAATTTGTAATTTTCCTAATATTTTTTTAAATGTTACTTAGCCGGTTCTTCCACTAAGCTCTTCAATTATTAAACGCTTTTCTGTAGTGATCTATCGTACTTCATGTACAAACTTCTCATACAAGTACTAAGTAGGAAAAATATAAGTGAAGAACGCGGTGGATGTCGTAAAATCACTTACTGTAACATTTTTCGTTTATTTTCGGGATTAATTTTTGTGCTTCACAGCGTCTTGCGACGTATTTGCGATGTATTTCACTCATCCTATTGCAATTTCAAGTTAAGTCTCAGTTTTTGCAAACCAAAAAAGGGGAGAAAAAATCGCGAAAAAAGCATTAAAATATGCAATAACTTTCGGAAAAAATCGGATTTAAAAAAAAAATCGCGTCAAGCTTATAAATAAAAATGCCCTTTTAGTTTATCAAATTTCAATTGTGTAATTGCATTTCTGTTGCCTGCAGAGCATCCTACATGGTATTGTCTACTACATGTTTAACAATAAACAATTTTCGAAATAATCATTGAATGTTAATTTTTATTCAAATGTTAACTATTTTGTTTAATTTTATTGAATATTTTTTTAAGTTATAGCAAAAAAAACATAAGACAAAAAATTAGTTTTTTTTATAAAATGTCTATATTTCCATAAGTATTTAAGCTATTGACGAAATTTTGTGCAATTATTGCATATAATAACTAAAATAATTGTTACAAAATACAATTTTATAGCAAAATTTTTTGGCATAGGGTGTTCACAAACATTTTCCGTGTGTAATTTGTTGTCGGTCCCTCAAACCACTAAAAAGCTTTAAACTTCATTGATAAGTACGAGAAATCGCATGATTTAAACACTTCTAAAGTTATAAAATGATTCATTAATTATTTCTTGAGAAATATGAAAAAAATGTAGTAGCATAGAAGTGTTTCCATTATTTTGTATGTGTTTTAATTTTACTTACGATATGCACTCTCACTGTTTTGCATTCGTCCTTCGACATCCTTGTCTTTAGTTGACATTAAGGACCATTTGATCAGGGCTGATATCAAGCCGGAAAAAAAAGAACAAAAGCTGATAAGAAAATTGTTTCATTACAGCTTTTGTTTTCGGGAAGATCCAATTATCCATGATTATCAAAAAAATTTTTAAAAACTATTACACATATAAATATGATTGTCTTTTGGCTCGAGAAAATTAAATCATGAAAAATAGTTAAAATTGTAAATAGAAAGAGCTTCTTTTATTTCTTACGAATATCGTCTATAAATAAAATGGTTTTGCTGCCGGTTTTCTCCTTTTCCCGTCTTACATTCAGCTCGCTAGTTGATTATGGTAGCTTACAAGAGTATGGTTTCAGAATGTAACAAAATTCAATAACCGTATCATTAAAAATATAAAAATCGAAACACATCGTTACGATTTGAATAATTCTTCAAGACTTATTACAGCGTCTAGCTGAAATGAATGTCTATTTGAATCGAATGCCGGCCTTGAAAGGACAAAGCATTGTTCTTAAAACGCCTTAGCCTTTATGAATGGACATACCTAACAGAAATTACTCTAATTAGGAAGGTAAGAATGGGGTGGAGTTGGCGTGTGTTAGGCGATGTGATGATGTAAAAAGAAAGAAAAAAAGAAAATTCGGAAACTAGTCCTATCTGAAAAGCAGGGATGTAGGCGATTGCTTGATCGGGGTCAATCGGTTGGGCATTGTAGACAGCGTGAAATATAGATTGAATGTCTTTAAAGTGGTGAAAGTGGTTTAAATCAACAACTCCAAGTAGGATTTCTTAAGATGAGGTAAGGATTAGATCCTTCTTATTTTTATTTAATGTTTACTTTTCGTAATTCTGCTTGAATGAACAATATCTCTAATTAATAAATATAATAAATACATTTCTGTAATTAATAAGTTAAATTAAGACATCGATAAAACTACTTCCAGTTGAGGAACAAAACTGCTTCCAATGTTTTCAAATGGACACTAATTTAATTAGGCCTAATAAAGCAATCACCGATGATTCAATTGGGTTTTAAAAGAAGTAGATAAGAAAAGAAAACCTAAGGCAATAACATGATAATAGTGTATTCAAAATACGATGATAAAATAAAGTGAGAGATTTTAGTTAAATTAGGAACCTATGTATAGTTAGATATTCGTTTTATTGTTGCCGTCATTCATTTAATTTAATGAGGGCGATAAGGTGAACATAGCTACTTCCAAATGAGTGAGATAGTTTTGGAAAATGGGGATACTAAAATGCTAGCAGATGAAGACATAGTTATTAATTTGTATGCGTTTTGAAAGCTAATATTAACATTAATTATACACACCTTTACTTCAACCTCATATCAGAGAAAATTTTGAAGGTTTGACTCTCTAATCAGTTATTATACATAAAAAAATTAATTAGTTCATATTGAACAGTCGATACTTTAAAGGGGTTTTAAGAGAAAAAATACGATGTCGATACGATACAAGAAAAATACGAAGGATAAAAAGAGAAAGAAAATTGCATGTTAAAAATGTATTTGACATGTAATGATAAAATAATTTGAAAGATCCAATGTTAAGTTAGACGGATAGCTAGTTGGATATTGTTTAATTATAGACGTCATTTAATTAAACTGAATGATTTGATGGTACGGCAATAAGCATCAACAAAGCTATTTTCAACTGAAATAGATAGCTTTGAATAATAGAGTTACTGAATTATCAGTTAAAATCATTGTCGATAATTTGTCTGCGATACACAGTGTGCATAACAAAGAAAAAAAACTGAGCAGTTTAATAACATTAGATCTCATAATTTTATTTTCTCGCACTAAGATGCAATATTAACGGTTCAGAGGGCCTAATCTCAATTTTATTTTCAAATCGCATATTTAAATTTATATTTCTCAAAAACTATTTTTCCAATTTCTATCGAAGTTTGTATTTTATTTCTGTATATTGAAAAATCGTAAGGAACGCTACCACCATTGTTTTGGCTGTTCAACTTAATTTTGCATTTTGACATGCTGTGCAAAAACTATAAGACGTAGAAACTAGAAATTTCGAAGGTGTGTAGAAAAAAAAAACACTCTGTCGTTATATCGAGAATTATTAACTTTTAAACTTGTAGGGAAAAAAAAGAAACACCATACGGGCAGTTCTGCAGGCTACAGGAATGCAACAACTGGCTTGACATTTGTACGTGCTCAAAGAACCACTTTTATTTAGAACTTAACACGACATTTTATTTTTCGAAGTTCCGATTTTTTTTCAATTTTTTGCTTTAAAAATAACTATTTATCTATTGTAAATATTTTTTCCCCCTCTCAATCTTTTATTCATAAGTTAGCGCTTGAGTTAATATTAAAAGTAACAAAAATAATGAAGAAATAAAATTAAAAAAATAAGAAAGTGAAAAATAAGATGCTGCCAGATGTAACATTTGTATGGAAATTTTTAAAAATACGAAAGATTTAAGAGAAATAAAAACTTTTCCCGATTCGAACTGTAATATTATCTAAGGTTATCGTTTTATGTTGTTAGCAAGTAAAATATATTCTCAATTCTGTTATGCCTGAGTTTTAAAATTTTTTTTCTTCAATTACGGTTTATTATTTTATAAATCCAGGTATCCCTTTATTTCGTTACGATTAACATATTCACAAAATATAGAATTATAATAATAATATATTACACAAACAAAAGCTATTGTTAGAGCAGTACTATTATATGGCGCAGAAACCTGGAAACAGACTAAGATCGAAATACAAAAATTAGAAACCTTTCAAAACAAATGCTTAAGATTTATTTTTAAAATTTTCTGGCCTTACAAAGTATCAAGTCAAAATCTATTAAAGAAAGCTAAAATAAAAACAATAGAAGATGAAATTAAAAAACGAAGATGGAGCTGGCACGGACATATCCTAAGAATGCCCAAAAAAAAAATTACATCTGTTGCGCTTACATGGGCCCCTGATGGTAAAAGAACAAGAGGAAGACCCAGACTTACCATCCAGCGCATGTTTTTGGGCGAATTAGAAGAATGTGCAATATCTGGCTGGGAGGAAGCAATATCTATTGCTAGAGACAGGAGGCGTTGGAGGGATATGCTAGAGGCCTTAAGTGCCCAAGGCTCGTAGAGGATAAGTAAGTAAGTACATAAACAAAATGAACTTTTTTTTAAATCCACTTTTAAAGAAATTAAAAAAATGATGACTGAGAGCAACCACGGGAGTTGGTAAGCGAAGTGAACAGGGAGCGGAGCTTCCTAATAATTTAAAATTACGTGCTATAAAATGAAGTAAATTTGCACACTTTACGATTTAATTTTTTTTTGACGTATATCAAACAAAATTGTTAAAAAAATAACAAACATTTATTAAAAAAAACTATATTTGGATGTAGATACATATAGTAGTTGTATGTGTATACTTTTGAAAAACTATTTTTATAATTGGAAGAAGAAAAAAAATCGTGGTTTGCTTCTAGTTCTAGAGGTATCGCATAATACGCTAAAAGTGAAATTAACATAATTGGTAAAAACTTTCAACGACTCAGAGAGTTAACTACGACTCAGATTATATTCTCCAGATTGCGGCTACCCTTCTAAAAAAATGTGTTTATTCGCAGAAAGTACATTTGTGTGCCTCATTTCATAATATAAAATGTCGTACGCACAAATTAAATATAACATTCAAGTTAAGCGTGTCTTAATATTCTATCTTAGAGCATGATAATTTGATTATTAGATCAAAAGTTTTTTTTAATTCCTAGTCTTTTTTTTCTCGTTTTTTTGTTGTTTTTGTTTCAAGCACTATACCATACAGCAGTGTTTTCCAAACTTATGACTTTTGTGTATCCTTTCTAAATTTTTCGTAACGCTGTGAACCACTAATAAAAAAATTAATGCATTTTTTTAAAAACATGTTTATTATTTTTTTTTTGGTACTAAGTATTTTTAATAAGTTTATTTGCATCAGTGAGAAGGATGATATTGTTTTTGCTGTGATAAAAAAAAATTGCATTAAAGTTACAAATCACAACTGGCTGTTGACACCACTCATTATTAACAGTTAACTCTGTAAAAAATAGTCAATAGAAAAATACGTAATCGTAAATTTTCATGGCTAGCTTTGTTTTTAAATAAGTTGCAAGATATTTTTCATAAGAACGCGTTCCCCCGTTAAACTGTTCCCGTACTCCAAGGAGTACGCGTACCACACTTTGGGAAACACTGTCATACAGCTACCCATCCTATCATTGTCGATTGTACAAAAATCCTTTCTTCTAAATTTTTTTTATTTTTAAAATCGCTATATTTGAACTATATATTCTACAAAAAATTACATTTATTTTTAAAAACTCTAAAACAAGATAGGTGATACATGGCGATATTTATCTCTATTGCAGCGCGTATGACGAGTATAATCGGCGAGTAAAATAAAAAATTATAATATATTTCAAAACTGGCAATTTTAATAAAATAAAATTATTTGGTGGTTTGTTTCTCTTATATTACCAATAAATGAGGTGGACCGGGTTCGAATCCCACAGATGGCTGGTCGATACGAATTCCGCACCCGGCTTGCAGCAACCACAGTGCTGACGTAATATGCCCTCAATGGTAGACGGATCATGAGTCAGAGTCTCCTTGCTTACATTCTAACCGTGGGAGGGTTTCCACTTCATGCAGCGCAAATGCGGGTTAGTCCCACCGAAAAGTCCTCCACTAAGGCAAACCTCTCTCACTACTTGATCCAGGAGTTTCCTTGTCTTCTGGATTGGGTTCAAAATTAAAAGACTACGGTGTTGAACATTAGTAGTCGTAAACCCAAAATACGTAAAAAAAAAGCAATTTTTATTCAGTCAAACATCTTCAAACATAGAAATTCTGATTCGTATCAGCCAAAAACTCAACGATTTGAGATTATTGTTAATTACTAAAATTTTTACCAATTAGAGAGATTTGTTAACTTCGAAATGAATCATAATCT
The DNA here is from genome assembly GCF_982258835.1 of Parasteatoda tepidariorum. Classification (NCBI taxonomy): domain Eukaryota; kingdom Metazoa; phylum Arthropoda; class Arachnida; order Araneae; family Theridiidae; genus Parasteatoda; species Parasteatoda tepidariorum. Next base: position 106,614,207 of record NC_141760.1, read on the forward strand.
GATAGTGAACAGGATTGGGGCTAGAAAGGGGAAGTAGAATCATTTCCTTGCCAACATGTTGCTAAAAGAGTGCAACAGTGAGTGTAAGAGTTAACCGATTTACAATTATTATTCTTTGGTGCAAATTACATTAATACTAGGAGGCTTCGCCCCCTGCTCGCTAGTGCTCGCCAACCCCCGGAACTGCTTTCGCAGTTCATTTCGGATTGCTTCGCAATCCGATGCTCGCTTTACTCGCTCATTGGATACGTTCTTAACGTCTAGCTTTTGTATACTTTTTTGAACACTGAAGTTCCGAAAACTTTTCACTGTAGAAAATTCTAAACCTGTACATTTCAATATTAATTTAAAATTGCAAACAGTTCACATATTTTTCTTAATCACACTAATCTAAATTTCAGTTTTTGAGAAAAGTAACTGTTGTAAGTTTTGTTTTAAAGTCTTTCCCACAAAAGGGCTAAATCCATGTGTTGTAAAACAATACGAAATAGTAGTCTGCCACTGAACGCCGGATGTAAAGCATCGGCTTCGCTAAAGATACTTTTGTATTTTTAATTCTCTGAATGGCGCCACCCTAATATGGAATTTGTAAAATAAATGTATATATTTTTGATTGTTGATGAAGCCCATCATTTTGCGTTTTCATCAGTGTTCAGAAGCAGAACAACTATAAGTTCTTTATTTTATCACAAAAATATAAAATGTATAAAAAACAAAGAGTAAGAAAATGAGTATAGTCATAGAAAAAGTTAAAATTATAATATAGTATTTGTCAGTTAAAATAAAACTTTTTGTTTAAGTCATTGTTAACAGTTCAAATTTCTCCGAAGCAATTCTAAACCTTAATTTTGCTCACTACGTGCTCTTGCGCGCCGAAGCCTATCAATTGGGTATAATATAGCCTACGTCACAGGTTGTGTTGTTCCTACTAAATTTAACCCATGAACGGCATTTTCTGCGAGCCTAACTTCAAGCCACAAATAAACAAACGATGTGTTCGATCGTTTAAATAGCTGCTCGCCAGATTTTATTGCATTATAAAGAAAAGTTATTGAAACTAAATACAACTAAATAAACAACAACAACTAAAACAAATAACAACAACTACTAATAACAATAACTAAATAAACAACAACTAAATTCCATTCGTTTAGCATTGCGTCAGATGTTGTTCCTACTAAATCGAAGTAGTTGTGTTTTTTTCATATTATACCCAATTGGGTATAATATAGCCTACGTCACAGGTTGTGTTGTTCCTACTAAATTTAACCCATGAACGGCATTTTCTGCGAGCCTAACTTCAAGCCACAAATAAACAAACGAAGTGTTCGATCGTTTAAATAGCTGCTCGCCAGATTTTATTGCATTATAAAGAAAAGTTATTGAAACTAAATACAACTAAATAAACAACAACAACTAAAACAAATAACAACAACTACTAATAACAATAACTAAATAAACAACAACTAAATTCCATTCGTTTAGCATTGCGTCATATGTTGTTCCTACTAAATCGAAGTAGTTGTGTTTTTTTCATATTATACCCAATTAAAACGTGTTAGCGTTTTATATAACATGGATTAGCCATATGATGCTCACTACATGCTCTTGCGCGCCGAATCCAATCAATTAAAAATGAAAACTGTTGCCAGCGCGAGAAAAGAAATATCATCGGTTTTATTGATACATGCATACGTACGTATTAGCGTTTTATATAATATAGATACTATTATGAATTACGGTTAAAGAAATTTGTTAAATGATTTACAACTTAACTTTCAACTGCATGCACAAAATGATGAAGGCAAAAATTGTATTTAAAATACATCCGTCTGCTTGGTAAGCAAAAATAATAAATAACAGTTGGGAACTCACAAAATTTGCTATAACAGTATACTTTTAATTTTAAATGATATTTCAAAAAATGATTACTTGTTTACTAATGATTTATATACACAAATATTTGAACGTGGGAAGTGGAGGCACAAGTGTTCTTTTTAGTACATATATTGGCAAAATTATACTTGAGGGTGCCCCTCGGCGAAATTGGCGATTTACGTTTGGCGCCATTCCTGTTTGCGCGGAACACCGTGGTAACAGGAACTAAGGCCAAAACATAATGATATTTCAATAAAACATTGGAAAATTTCAACAAAACATCGACCAAAAGTTTATAAAAATTGAAATGAACCCAATATAAGAAAAATTAATAAACCCAATAAAATGCATTTTAAATCGAAACAAAAATTAATGAAGTAAGCACAGAAAGAAAAGGAAAAAAACAACTCACTTCCTCATTAAGCTTGACTATCCTCAGATTTAGGTGCACTAAATTCTCTAATAGCAGTTAGGTACTGCCCAAATTTACCATGAATAGAATCTGTGTACCTCCATCGCCACATAAATTCGTCGAAATACGAATCGAAACTGGCGTCTGTGGTACCGGTCTGCGCGGTGACATTTTTTTTCTAAAGTCCCGTTTTATGACTGCCCACATACCTTCGATCTTATTGACCAGAAGCAAAAGTAACCTTACCAGTTGGTATCCAATGTAGAACTAACGGACCTCTGAAATTTCATATACCGTTGAACATTTAAAAATAACGCTAAAATCTAAATCAATCAGAATCACGATTGGGTTTCAACAACGCCCATCTTGGCGATCAACCCTGATCACAACTTGGCAAGAATCGATGGACACCCTCAAATAGTCTCCCCCATATATTTTTAGTTGAATAATTTCAACTGTTTTATGCCAAGAAATATCAATTATTGCGAAGCAATCATCGGGGTTGGTAAGCGTCAGCGGACAGGGGGCTAAGCCAACACCTCCTAGAAAGAACAGGCCTCAGCACGGGTTACCATAAATATCCCTTAGTAGTCCAAACGCAATGACATACTTTGTATTTTCAACCACTGCGCAGCTTAGTCCCCCTAACGTAATGACATTTTTCTTATTTTTCGTCTACTGCGCAGTTAACTTCGTCACATCGGACTACTAAATTGATCCGTGCTGAAGCCTTTCTACATCTAGGAGGTGTTGGCTAAACCCTCCTAGTTTAATATAAATTTCACTGAATATTTCCGAAGTATTAAAGCTATTATTATTTTTTTAATTGAAGTCAGTTCGTCGTTTTTGTTATCTGGTTAAAATTTATGGATAGTTATTTTTTTCTTTGTCATCTAAATTGGAAGCTTAAGCATTCCTTCAACTTAAATCAGCTGCTCTACATATTAAACATGCTCGCGTCTTGTGTAGTTTCCACTATTAATTGCAGATGTGGGATGACAATAAAGTTCGTGATGAAAATACTTTAATCGATGACACAAATTGCATAGTTGACTTTGAAATAGAGGCCAATGATTAAAACGTGATATGAAAAGCGAATCGTTAGGATTGTTTGATGTCAGATGAAAAAAAAAAAAATCCTAACCACATAAAATGCAACAATCTTCAAATCACTTGTAAAGAAAGTACAATTAAAAGAAAATAATTACTTGAATTTAATGTTTTGTAATTCATCAACTATGATTGTTTATGTTTAAAAGTTAATTTACTAGGCTGATTTAAATGTTAATTTAGTTTAACTATTATGCAAACCCAAAGAAAGAAAGGTTTTTGGGTGGGATTTGATTGTAATGTTCGCTAGTGATTAATTGTTAAAAATCACATAATCATTTGCTTAACCATTTTTATAATATCTTTTTTGCAACATAGTTTTAGTTACACACTTTCAAATAAATTAAAAAGCGCGCAAGTACAAACACGTAAAATGCGAAAAAGGTGAAAGCTGTAAACTTTAGATCTCATCGTATTTTTAAGTGCCAGAACTCAATTTTAATGGTTCGAGACTTTAACCTTAAATATGCTAATCAGTTAGAATGAGCTGTGATGGCTCAGGGGATAGAGCGTTCTCCTTACAGTGAGGTGAACCGGGTTCGAATCCTAGCGAGGGCTGGTCGATACGAACTCTGCATCCGGCTTACACCGACCACACTGCTGGCGTAAAATACGAGGCCTGTCTAAAAAGTATCCGACCTTAATTTTTCCCGCGCTAAGTAATTATTCTAAAGCGGCACCATCGTGCACGGTGGAAGGAGGAACCTTAATGCACATGCTTGAAATATTTCACCGCGTTCGGTTGTGCCAGTCGCTGGCTGGTGGTCGCCAAGTAAGGTGCTGTTCGTAGTGTTCGTCGGATTTAGTTTTCTCGTAAGATGATTAAACAAATTGAGCAAAGATATTGCATCAAATTCTGTCAAAAGCTTGGTGATTCTCAAAGCCAAGCAATTCGTAAGATTCAGCAGGTGTTTGGAGAAGAAGCGATGGGTGTAACACAAATTAAGGAGTGGTTCATCCGATTCAAAGATGGCCGCACATCAGCGGAGAGTGAGTAGCGTTGCGGCAGACCCCAAACAGCTCGGAGTGCAGCTAATGTTGAGGGGTTGCGAAATTTGGTGATGGCAGATCGTCGTTTGACAGTGTGGGAGATTGCAGAAGAGGTTGGAGTGAGTAGAGATTCTGCACAAGCAATTTTGCGTGAAGATTTGAACATGAACCGAGTAGCTGCGAAATTCATACCCAAGTTGTTGTCCCTGGAACAAAAAGACCTCCGTTTTGACGTTGCACAGGACCTTCTGGACGCCGCCAACACTGATCCTGGGTTTCTGAAAACCGTGAGAACTGGAGATGAGTCATGGGTGTACGGGTACGACCTAGAAACAAAAAGACAGTCGTCGCAATGGAAGCATCCCGATTCTCCGAAGCCGAAGAAAGCGCAGCAGGTGCGAAGCAAAATCAAGGTGATGCTGACTGTTTTCTTTGATGTCCGTGGAATTGTGCATCGCGAATACGCACATTAAGGACAAACAGTGACAAAGGAGTACTATCAAGATGTTCTCCGGCGACTCCGTGAGGCAGTTCGGTGCAAAAGACCAGACTTGTGGAAGGCGAACAACTGGCACTTGCATCATGCAACGCCTCTGCACATTCATCCCAATTGATCCACACTTTCTTAGCCAAACATGGAATTACAACCATTCGCCAACCTCCCTACTCTTCCGACCTGGCTCCTTGCGACTTCTGGTTGTTTCCAAAATTGAAGACGCCGCTGAAAGGATCCCGTTTTGAGAGTAAAGAATTCCAAAAGAAGACTTCCAGAGGTGTTTCCACCAGTCGAAGGATCGGTGGGCTAAGTGTGTGGAAGCACAAGGGGCCTACTTTGAAGGGGATTAGGGTCCCAACTCCATCAGATATTTGAAATATTTTTTCTGGCCAAAGGTCGGATACTTTTCAGACAGGCCTCGTACCCTCAGTGGTAGACGGATTATGGGTTAAAGTCTCTTTGCCGTCAAGCTAACCATGGGAGGTTTTCCTCTCCATGTAACGTAAATGCGGGTTAGTTCCATCGAAAAGTCCTCCACGAAGACAAATTTCTCCCAATAGCTGATCCAGGAGTTCCCTTGTCTTCTGCATTGGGTTCAAAATTACAAGGCTAGGGAGTTGAACATTAGTAGTCGTAAGCCCAAAATCGGGTCGACTGTTCAACGACGGTTATAAAATAAAATGAGTTAGCATAGATGCTGCGTTAAGTAACAAAATCAGACACAAAATTCTTCATTTCTTTGAACCTTTCACCGTTTTTTTTTCTAAATAAACATCAATTTTTTCCACGTAATTTGGATTTGTGTAAATAGCCTAAGTAATAAGCATTTAGATATATAGTCGGAATCTAGAATATATAAACTCAATATTTCAGTAAGGAGCGTGGTAGAAATTCTGTTCCTCTTAAGCTAATTTCCTTTCTTGCGTTTTTGTCATATATTAAAAACTAATCAAGGTAATGAAAAAATTTTTACCCATGATTGTGAAACTTATACTTAAAAAGAGAATTCCATGTATTAAACTATTTTTATAATTATTTATAATTTTATTTACAAGCGGTTGAAACAAATTTTTAAACTGCAAGGAATATAAATTTTTACACTTGCTCAATTTTCATAATGTAAAATGACAAAAATGAGAATTTGAAGGGAATCGGGTGAAAAATTATTGAAAAATAAAATTTAAAAATAGAATTTCTTTGATGCGGCAAAATACGCAAAAAGTGATTGATGGTTAATGGTCACAAATTTCCTTCCGCCCTCCTGCTCATATAATTGGGACCGTATTATCCTCCATAATTTAAGAGTTAAAAATCTGTATCAATAGAACAAAAAGCTACTGTAGAGCTGCTCTTCAAGCAATTCCAAGCAGCTCTTCAGGGCTAATTATAAATATACACAGTACACTTTGTAAGATTTTCCACTTGAAGAAACAGTGCACCATGCAGTGGATTCCCGCACATGTTGGCATTACTGAAAACGAGATGGCTGATGCCTTGTCAAAAGAGGCAAGATAATTAAACACCAGCAAAGTTACTCATGTCACTCTCAGCGATATCAATTCAGTGACTAAAACGAAATTCAATGATAGGAAAATTCAAATCAAACATCAAATACCTGAAATCAGTACCAATAGAACTCTCACCAGCACACTAACAAGACTCCGGACAGGACACTTTAGGGGGATGAAGACTCATGGTGACGGAACAAGGACTTACTGCCTCTGCAAAAATTGCCCAGACATAGAACTTACCCCCATACATCTTTTCAACCGTCCCGCTATACTGGCACAATTGCAGCAAATAAGTAACAATTCATGGGCGGACTTATATGAAGAAAATTGCCTCCAAATTGCAGATGTTGTATAAAGGACCTTTGATCACATTTAAAATTATTTTCTGTCCATGACACGACACCAACCAACCAACCAATCGAACAAAAAAAAAAGCATGTTAATTTATTCAAACGGAATAAATTATTAGTCTAAATTTATTCAAATGGAGTAAATTATTAAATTATTATTAGTCTAATTTGGTAATTTAAATTATCTTCTGCACTAATTCATTAGCATTTTTAAGGTTAAGTCCTCAAATCATTAAAATTGAGTCCTAGAATGCGAAAATCTTATTATTAAGTCAAAAGTCCTTAAAGTGTTCCAGTTTTTGCTCACTAAACACTGTATTGTACAGTGCGCTCTCTACACTTTAATTACAACGCGTAATATTTAGATGCATGATACGTTCTTCAATCGACGCAAACAGATTTACAAGTTTTTAAATCTTCAATTCAATATAAAATTTCTAATCTCTACCAGAGATGGGAAAAAGTTTTTCATATGATATACTTTTTAATAATTACTTTTTGATATGAAAGTGAATGTGTGAATTCGGGGTAAGTAAATAATGCTTAGGACACGAATTACAATAACGATTAAAATTTAAACACAACAAAAAATTGTTTTAAATGAATAACTCGTTTAAGAAAGGATTCGTGAATTAAATGTTAACATCACGGTGAGTAAGTTTGATTAAAACATCATTTTCGAAAATAATGTGGACGGTTCTTTTAATTGGATTTAACTGCTCGTTTTTAAATTAATTATTATCACTCAGGCGAAGAAACGATTAAAGCGAGGGGATTAATACAAAATAAAATAAAATTTGCTCTGATTTCCGGGTGAAAGTAGAAGTTGAGGTTATTAATGTAAGTGGATCAAGTTTTGCCTTAGGCTTAATGGTTCTCAGAAGAGTTATTATTTTTTCTTTTTGGTTTTTCACTTTCCAAATGAAGGTATAAGTAGTTTTTTAAAACATGTTCTTTTTAACTTTTCAAATTGAGAACTTTACCTTTTTAGACCACAGACATGCCCCGTCATTTGACCCACTGCGGTTTATAAAATTTCTTCTTCGGAAATATCCTTCCATAATCCTTTTCTAAAATAATAATTCAATAGGTCATTTAAAGTCTTACGAAAGTCATTAAATTACAGTGTCTTACTTTTATATTAAGTTTCAGTTTTTTTAATCCCTTGAAATTAAGTATTTTATCGTTCTTGATTGTGTGCCAACTTAACATGGTGTTGAACCATATTATCTACTTAAACTTAATTATTAGATGCTATGGTTCAACTTGTACGGAAATTTAGTTCTATTTAACACCATATTAAGGTTGCAACAGATTGGCACTGAATTTGGTTTAAGGTATTGATATCATGATTAAAAGTTGTTCCTAGTTTTTCAGAAGTGTACTAGATTTTTTGACAAGGGGGTAGTTACTTTACAGATTACACGCACTTTAGTCAGCAGAAGCGCTTAATCTTTATTTTTTCCCCAAAAAATTCAAAATTACCTTCAATTATTGATTTAATTTTAAAACATTCTACAGAGAATCTTCGCAACTGATTACATGATTCTCTTTCCTTATTATTCCATTATTTTGAATTGATTCAAGTTGATGATTCACAATGTTAGAGCATAGGAAAGACTCTTCATTAACACAAGGTGTTTAAAAATAACCGCGCTAAATAAATATTTTTAGAATTCTTGTCAAGGGTGGTTTTGATAAGGCTTACTTTATCAAAGGGGCGAATTTAAAATAGGAAATTAAAATATGATTCAAAAGTTCTCCTTTTCAGAAGTATTTTAAAAATAATAGTTTCACTGAAGCACTCGTAGACAATGATATATATATATATATATATATATATATATATATATATATATATATATATATATATATATATATATATATATATATATATATATATATATCAATCTAATAATTTTGTCATAACTAATTTTTATAGCTATAATAATTGATAATTATAATAACTAATTTTTTCAAATTTTTCAGAAGAGCGTTTTTGTGAAAAAATACCACGAGTTCATTATGTTTCTTAATATTATGCACCTATTTAGGGAAAATGAAAAATAATATGTAAAGTACATACATGGAAACAATTCTAAGGAACAGTTTGAAATAAAAATGCTATCTTCAGAAAAAATTGTTCTTTATTTTGAGCCTAACCTTTCAATTTAACTTCAGCATCGTTTGTAGTACTGAAGTATCGTTGAGAACAAAAGTTTGCCGCTAATTTTAACTAATTTTTTATTAAAATATTAATCGAGATTTTCGATATTTAAATATTAGTGGACACATATTTAATGGAATAACATTATTATCGAGAGATTTACATTCATGTGTCTTTTTGTCCCTATAATTATTGAATCTAATTTATAACTTACAACTTAAGCATCAATTATACTTAAACATCAACAAGTCTCAGATTCAAAAGAAAGAAATAAAACTCGAGTACTTCGCCTTTTTCTTTTATTCACTTAATTTTTGAATATATTGTACTTTATATACTTAATACATTAGCAGGCTTAAATTTAACGGGGAAAAAAATTAAAATATAGGGATTTACATTTATCTATCTTTTTACTTTTCATTTTATTTTTATAGCCGTCGTTGAGCAGCCAACCCAATCTTGAGTTTACGAATACCAGTGTTCAACTTCGTAGCTTTGTAATTTTGAACCCAATCCAGAAGACAAGAGAACTTCTGGATGAGTCATTGGGAGAAATTTACTTTCGTAGAGGACTTTATGATGCAACTAACCAGTATTTGCATTACATGAAGAGGAAAACCACGAAAACCACCCACGGTTAACCTAACACAACGTGACCCTAACCGATGATCCGTCGACTGTAGAGGATATTATATTTAAGTATTAGAGGATAAATTTTTTTACCGGTAAAAATAAAATTGGGCAATTCGTTTTGTTTTTAATTACATCATTTTTTAAATGCAATATACTTAATTTTCTATGCTTAAATATTAACAGACGCATGCTTAATACGCAAAATAAATAAAACTAAAGTAGCTTATATAAGACGGTCTTTCCACTTTTATAATGTTTGACTATAATGTATTTTAATAAAACAAATGGCGAAGGCAATAAAGGATGGATATACATTGAATATTAATAGTTACTGTAGGTTTAGTAGCGATACATATAAAGCATTCCAAATAAGCGCTTAAAGCAGAGAAATTAGGACATTTCTTTTAAACAATTAATGTTCTTTTCCAAAAATAATTTGTTGTAAGAACGTGCATTCGTTAGTTAATCTTTTAATTATTGTCTCCTCACGATTCGTAGGTTCTTTTTTCTAAAGTAATCACTTACGCTAGATCTATTACTTTTTTTTAAATCCTCCATATTGTTTACAAAAATCGAAATGATATTGCAACATTTAGAATCTAATTGTTATTTACATTATGATTTGCTTAATATAAAGATTAAAACCGTATTAATAAATATTAAAAAAATTTATGAATTGATTTATTTTTATCTGCTGTTCTACAAAAGACATTTTTAGACTGTTTTTTTTATTGCATTTGTTGCTGTGAATTATCTTTATCTGTATACGTGAGGAGGTGGGTAAGAGAATACGTGTAGTTGTAACTTGTTCTTATGAAAATCATAAAATAGAAGAAAAGGAAGTTTGGATTGTTTAGAAGTCATAACAACATTTCCCGATCCCCTCCAGTAGAACAAAATTTCCTATTTATTCCGTATTTTTAGAGACTTAAAAGAATTCTTTTTTATATTTAAAAATTTTTTTTTGATAATTTTATTACAAACACAAAAATTAGCACAAACACAAAACTTTCTTGAATCACATTACGAACGTAAAATATTTTGCTAATTAATACAGTAACATAATAAACAAATTTATTGAATTTTATTTTTATTTAATTTTATAATCGTCGTTGAACGGCTGACCCAATTTTTGGGTTTACGACTATTAATGTTCAAATTCGTAGCCTTGTAATTTTGAACCCAATTCAGAAGACAAGGGAACTCCTGGATCAAGTATTTGGAGACATTTGCCTTCACGGAGGACTTTTTGATGAAACTCACCTGCATTTGCAATACACGGAGAGGAAAACAACGAAAATCTCCAACGGTTAGCCTGACTGCAAGGGGACTCTCACCGATGATCACTAGTGAGGATATTTTACTGCAGAACTGCTTTCGGTGCAAGCCGGATGTGGAATTAGTATCGACCAGCCATCTTTGGGATTCGAACCCGGTTCACCTCATTGGAAGGCGAACGCTCTATCCCCTGAGCCATCACAGCTCTATTGCCTTTTGTTAAGAAACTGTGACACACAACTAGGAAACACCATGACACTGTTGTAAAATTTTCATAAAATTCTTTTGAAAACTTTTTTACAGTAGACATATTGGAGAATATCAGGCTAAAAATATTTTTGCTACAGGATTTTTTTTGAGTTTTGAGTGTTGGGCTCTTTTTTTTTTTTTTTTTTTTTTTTTTTTTTTTTTTTTTTTTTTGAACGAAGGGAAAGTTTGTATCCGCATTTTAACCCTTCATATGGCAGTGAGAAGCATAATTGGCACAAACTTTATTAATTCATAAATGAAGCTCTTTTCCCACCTATGATTTGGGAGGCCTCTCTGCTGATAGTTTAAGAAAATGAGCTTTGTTTACATAAATGTAAGTAATAGTAAAGGTTAGCGAAGGGTCAAGAAGAGAAAGGCTAACCCTGGAAAACTATTTGCTCTCGTGCTTTATATGTTCACAGTTAATTTGAAGAATCTCAGATTTTATAAATTCGGTTATTAATAAGCACGGAAATTCAAGTTTATGACAAGTTCATTACAGTAGGTAAAATAATGAAAAATTTTCCAGCAAAAAATTATCTTAATTCAAATTAATCAATCCAAAAATTATTTTGACATAAACATTACTAAAAAAACATTGCCTTATAAAGGGGTATAGTGTTGACTGCTGTAAAAATGGATTAGGATTCAGTTTAAACATTATAACAAAGAAACTAAATTATTAATTAAAATACGATTTAGTTATCCACTGCGAACTAAAAGGAATTTTAAATTAAAAGAAGCGAACGTTTAATTAGCTTATAATTCAGTGGACTGTAAGAATTTTAAACTATTTTTTAAAAAATTTGTTATCACATTAAGGAATTTTTAAAAAATTAGGACAGACTGAATATTTTGAAATAAAAGAATTTTCTGAATATTTATATTTTTAATTGGTTAAAAAAAATTTGTAACCAAATTAATGATTTTGTAAAAAAAGCATACATTAAGTAATTATGCGGAATGAAATAAATTTTTATAAAATGCTCGTAGTTTTGTACAAACTGTGTTGTATAAAATGTTTGTATAAATTTCTGAATTTGCAAAACATGTAATTGATATAAAATAAAATAGATTAATAATTAAATAGAATAAAAGAACTTTCTGTGTATCTAAAGTTTTGACATGTTCAAAAAGTTTAAAATCAAATTAAGGAATTTCTAAAAAGTAGGATAATGGACATGTAAAAGAAATGTCGACAACTCAACTTGTTTGTAATGTTACAACTGAGATTATATGAATTGAAATATTATGAAAGACGTGTTTCAATAAGTGATTTCCTCTTCAAAAAGCAAATTTATAATATAAAAATAAACAGATAATTTGCTTTTGAGGAGGTGTGATTGACGCATAGAATTAATGAGAACGTTTTGGGTTGAATTGAGTTGACAGCTATCACCTTAACTTTACATAAATGTTGAAACAAGGTTAAAAGTTAATATAATTCATTTGTTTTTGTTTTGAATAGAAAAAGTGCTTTTGAAATGTTCAGCACTGTTTAATTTTATTTACTCCTCCAGATGCTTTGTTAATGCATTTTTAGTATACGTAAAAATTTTTGATTTAGGTCAGGTAAACTGTCATTTTGAAATATTAATAATTGCACTTTCAAATCCTAAATGCAATTTTGATATAACATAGCGTTTTCTGCATATACTGATGATACAAAAATGAAACTGAATATCTTTAATAACTTTCCATCTAATGATCGAATTTGCACCTGTTAACATGTAATTTAATGATTAAAAGAGAACTTAAATATGTTAAATGATTTAATCGAACCTTATTTCTAACCTTATAAAACCTTATTTCTTTTAATAATATAACATATTTCTAAGGATTCCCATTTCTGATTTTCAAAACATGCCGAGTTGTAGATCACTTAGCCGTGTTAATGTGATGGATAAGTAATCAACAACTCAGCATGTACTTGAATTAATGCCCTATAGGAGAAATATTGAGTGGCTATGCACCAATAAGATTCTATGGACTAGATTGTAGACTGCGTTCCTTTCATTTGTTCATAATTAATACTTTTTCTGTTCTATTTGTCTCCAGTTTTTCAACAGATGTACTTGTAATCAGCATTTAGAAATTCAAAACTAAAACTGTAATCTTATATAATCTAACAGCTTAAATTGGAAGCGGTTTTCGTCTCTCCCTCGAGCTTTTTATATTTTTAAAAATTTCGAGGTAAATATTAAGCAACATCTAATCTTTTATTTTTTTTATTGTATTTATTCATTTTTTCTTTGTTTCTCTTGAGATCAAGTGCGAGTTTATAAAATCAAGACTTCGAGAAAGATAAATCTGTCTATAGCAATGGATAGATGGTCATTATTTAAGGGAAAAAAGCGAAAAACAATCCGCGTTCTCTGAGCTGCAGTGTGATTCTTTGAGCTGTAGAGTTTTTAGCAGAGTTCGTGATTTTTTGTATTTCAATCGGATTTTTTTGATTTCAATCAGATTATTTAAATTTTTATTCAAATACACTGTAAGAACTTTAATTTATGACTAAAAAAACTTTATAAGAGTTTAATCAAAATTAAATTAATATTAAAACAATATTATAACAATATTTTGGAAACTCTAACTTACTAAAATAATTTTTCATTGTAATACATAGCTTTGAATGCATAGCAACCATTCTGAAACAGATGCATGATTGAAATTTAAAGACTAGATGAAATAGAGAATTTAAAGAATACTTTAACTGTAAAAATAATTCAATTAGCAAACCATAATTTTAATTGAAAATTGTGATTTCTTTTTTTTTTCTTTTGATTTTTAAAATGACAAAATAAATGTAACAGATTGTGCTTATAAATACAGTCATTCATCAAAAAATAAATAAATATTTAATCTATGTATATTTTTTATTAAAATATTCATTTTTAATCCTATACCAAAATAGATAAGCAAAAAATGTTTTACAAAAATCTGTGTACTCATTGGAATTTTTTTTCACAAAATTTCTTTATAGAAAATCTGATAATGTCAAAGATACTGTAAACATATTATGAGAAAAAAATACCAGTTACCAGTTAATAATCCTACTGTTTCAAATAGACTTTGTAAGAGTTTGAAAGGGAAGAATAATGACACTATATCAGGAAAAAAAATATCTGAATTCATCAGCATTTTTTTTCTATTTTTGGCATATTAGGGTAATTTTTTTTAATATAACCTCAAGCTTTAGAAATATACATTTTCCACCAATAAAATATAATGCAGATTTTAATTCCATGCTTTTTAAACCAAAAGGTAGAATTTTAATTAACATTATTTGCAATTTTTTTTTAGAAAAAAAATCATGTTTATTAATTACTTTCTACAGCTATGCAAGTTTATATTAAGACAGCATTAAATGTTTACTTTAATCTGTACTTTCAATCTCAAGAATCAAAAAATTTTTAAAAATGTAATTTCAAATGTATTGGAATTTAACACAGACACACACATATATATATAAATTTCGAACTTGTTTTTGAATGTTAATATGGCGCTGATAATTTTTAAATATAGAGATATATTAAATTGAGTAACTCAACCCACATATCACTTACATTTCGCTTTGTTTATTTTTGAGGAATTTTATACTTAACATCGGTGTACTGATTACTTTGAAGTGGTCACAAAGCATTTACCGGCTCGGAAATAATCACTTTTTAAACTTTTTTTTCCTTCCTTCTAGAGATTTGAATAGAGAAAGTAGGGGAAAAAAAAGAGAACACAAAGCTTTCTCGAGAAATAAAAGAGGTTGATAAAGTGGCATATTCGACAATCATAATATATATTTTGAAGGATCATTATACAAAACGTTTTAATGTTACCTGCAAGAAAAGATTGTGGACGCAATGACCGTTTTATTTCCCCCCGTGTCAATCAAAAAAAAGTAATAATTTTCTCGCTCCCGCATAGGAAAAAGAAAAATCAAATCTCCAGAAACACGAAAAAGAGCTGGATTTTGAGAGCAAGTTTATAAATGCAGCAGCTTTTTAATGACTTGCTCGCTTTAGTTATTCAACCCTTTTTGATTTGTTGGTCCTTGTGATTTCGTCACAGCTCTTTGTATCTAGACTCGGAAACACAATCGAATAGAGATCGTCACTCTAAGCTGCTTTAAACACGAACCGGATTACGCGTTCTTCCATGTTTTTGATGAAATTAAAGAGAAGGATTGTGCTATTAAGACCGTAAGTTGATTTAGATATTTTGATATCACTGTTGTGTTTGATATTTTAGTACAGGACCGAATTTTTTTTTCTTCATTTTAATGATTATTTCAAATGAAACACACTTTTTATAAGGCGGCTCGTTTTCTAATATAAGTAATTTATTAAAAAAAAGAACAGCGAAATATATACATTATAAAATTTTTATTTGAACGATGAAAAATTATGCTTAAAATAATACATAATTGTTCGCATAGAGCGATAATAATTAGAATTGAACTGGAATTACTGGAATAATATGTACTTAATTATGCCTGGAGTATCACTTATACTTTATACATTATAGGTTTTTAATCCAAAAGAAGAAAAATTATACTTAGTTCATACAAGTAAAATTACTCAATTGTGTACTTCTCAATTTTGCTCAATATTACTATTCAAATTATTTATATACTGAAAAGAAGAAAAATTATACAGTGCAATAAAATAATGTATATACATGTTTGTCATCGTAATAAAAATTACAATATATTACATATTTGATACCAAATTAAGAATCACAGTATTATAATCAGACCTGTTTTTAGAAGGTAATAAAATGCGTAATCGCTTAGCCGCTAAACTAAAAGACTGCAATGAAACAGTTCCATTTATCAAGTTTATTCAATTCATATTGGTACATTTTAAAGTCGGAAATGCATGTAATATTTTATATCTGTAAATTTTCAAGTTATTTCAATGCAATTCGAATGTTTTTATAATAGTAATACGTTTTTAAACGCTACAAATTTATAGTTAGCATCACGTTCCTTATGCAAAATGTAGCGAGTTTTGTTGTAAAAAGTTTCAAACGCAGCTAATATGTTCTTCACCCAGAGCCGCTGAAACTTTTGTCAAGTTATTAGTTTTTGCAAAAAAATTGCACGACTTTGGTGCCGCATTGATAATTGCATTATTACATCTTCGCTGTCATATTTCATTATTAAAATGGTAATATTAGAACATTAAGGTAAAATTGGTTCAAGAGATGTAGTACTCGGTTTAGTTTTACGAGAGATCAGAATGTTTCTCACAGCTGGCATATACTGGTTTAAAGTAGCTCCAATAAAAACATTCGACTCACATTAAGGTAAAAGTACCGGCACTCAGGGTGGTAATACTTTTTACTCGAAAATCCATTTTTACAGGCGCGTGTTACGGAAAAAAATACTATATAAAAATCTGATCCGTAATTTTTAGACTAATAATTACAGTAAAATCACTCTAATTAAATAAATATTACTGTAAAAATTAAGGTATAATATTTTACGGTAAAAATGGATTTTATGGACGATACACCAAGTGTCGGCATTTTATACCGTAATTTGATCCAGAATTTCTTTCAGTGTCATCACGAATCATGATAGTCCTTGAGTTTCATTTATGGTATTCAAACTGTGGGAGGTTCTCTTCTCTTAATTATAGAAGTTTTTCAGGTCACTTTGAAACAAGAAAAAAATTATTTTAGGAAAAAAAAAATTATTTTTAGGGAAAAAAATTTATTTTAGTTGAAAGAAAAATTTATTTTCAGGCAATTTTTTCTTATTTTCAGGGGGGGGGGGATTTGTTTTAGGGAATTTTTTTTTTATTTTCAGGCAATTTTTTTCAATTTTTAGGAAATTTTTTTTTTTATTTTTAGTGAAATTTTTTTACAAAGAAGAATTCGGGCAGTACAGCGTGATTCAAGAGTTCCTTTTGAGTTTTGTTCAAAATTATAACCGCATAGATATGATTATGCTTTGCTTCAAATCAAGTAAAAGAACTGATTTTTCATCGATTGTGTGAAAAAAGTAAAAGAAATTATTATTTCTTTCTATCTTAATTATTGATTTTTTTTTTAATATTTCGAATTAAAATCTTGAATCAACGCATTATGTTAAATAAATGATAATAATTTCAATGTCAACGTACTGAAATATTTCAAGTTATAAATTACCCAAAAAGGTGTAATTATAATATTAATTGTACTTAATATTACTATTATTACAATTAATATTACGATTAATTATTATAATTATACCAGATGGGTAATTTTTACATTATTATATTAGTGCACTTATATTTGTGATTAATACTTTCGAGATAATGTGACAACAATTAGAGTGTTGAAATAAAAAATGTAACAAATATAATAAATATAACAGCCATAGGATTTTCCCGCCATATTAGTACTCGGTAAAAAAAAAAAAATTCGTAAAATCACCGTGCTGTTTTCTAATGACATTTCCGTTAAAAAAACAATAAAAAAACAATAAAAAAAACAACTCATAATTCTGGTAAATAAAACCAAAATATACGATATTTAAGCTATCCATTTGGTAATTTTTTCGTACATACGATAAAGGTTTACTAGAAATTCTGAATTTTAAAATATAGTTCTTATTATTACTCATTTAGAAAAAAGTACAAATCTGAAAAGTAAATTTAACCGATTAAATAGTTTTTATGTGATGGTCTAAGGCAGGGATGGTGAACCAATGGCACGCGTGCCATTTATGGCACCCGACACAAAATTTTGGGTACGTCACCGATCACATTTGTTATTACACTATGAATTGTTATTACTCAAATGCTATTAAACTATGAAGCATATGTAACAATTAAATTAAAATTCACAAAAAACACGCAAAATAATAAACAATTATTAATGAAAAAATTAACAATGAATGCTAAAATTAACTGGCAATTAATAAAGCAATTAATAACCATAAAAAACAAGCTAACAATAAATAAATAACAACAAAAAAAATAAACAGTCCTGCTTAAACTAACATCTTACAACCTAATACAGTGAATTCGCGATAACTCGAATCTGATAGTACTGACGAAAAACTTCGACATATCGAAAGTTCGACTTACCGTTAGTTTCGGTTTTGGACTTTCAAAATATTGTCGGATTATTTAATTAATGCTTATTAATTACAAATCTTCTAAATGCTTACAATATTTAACATCATTTTTCTGACAAGCCATTTACGATAAAACTGTTTGAAGCACTTTATGATACCCTGGTCCATCGGCTGCAACTGTTGTGTTTGGCAGGAGAAATTGCAAGTTTACTGCCTTCAAATTAGGTAGATCACTATGCGCTGTGCATCTATCCATAAAGAGTATCAGTTTTCTTTTCTTAGCGAAGAATTTCCGATCCAATTTTCTTACATAGTCTTCAAATAATACTGATGTCATCCAAAACTTTTTGTTAGACTTGTAATCCAAAGGATACGTTTTTACATTCTTGAAACATCGGGGATTTCGGTATTTTCCGATAGCAAGTAAGGGCAATTTCTCTGTCCCAGACTCATTTCCTCCAACTAGGACAGTCAAACGTTCCTTGCTCATTTTACCCCCTGAGCAGTTTTTATCCTTAAGCATCATAGCTATCTTATTTGGAAGGCATTTAAAAAATAAACCCATTTCAGCAATATTGAAAACATCATTTTAACTGTATCCTTGAAGTAAATTTGGTAACGTTTCATTTAACCACTGTTCACATACTTCAAGAGGGACAGCTTTAGCTTCTCCATGAAGAGTGCGAAAGACATTGTGTGTGTGTTGCAAAGGAAGGGACAAGATATCAGCTCCTAGGATCTTTTTCTTGCTTCAAAAGATCCAAAACAAATCGAGTTAAAGGGTGTAAAATTCGAGTAATCGA
Source organism: Parasteatoda tepidariorum (assembly GCF_982258835.1). NCBI lineage: Eukaryota > Metazoa > Arthropoda > Arachnida > Araneae > Theridiidae > Parasteatoda > Parasteatoda tepidariorum. The sequence continues at coordinate 106,633,147 of NC_141760.1, forward strand.
GAATAATTAGCATGAAATTGAAGATAAAAGGGTCGGGACCTCATAAAACAATCGAGTTATAGTAATATTCGAGTTATCGTACTTCGAGTTATAGCGAATTGACTGTATAAGTTATTTGTCATCTAATCTGCAACAACAGAAGTCACACTGATGTTGATTTAAGTTGAATTACGCGTATAGCTGAGACAGTAAAAATTTTTTTTTTCAATGTAAATAAAGAGTTTTGAGTTGATAGTATTTAGAATTATTATTTTCCCAATAATCACGAAGTCAAAATTATTTGACGGCACGTCTATGACCTCATCAAACAATTTTTTAGAAAAAATGGCACGTTGGTGTATAAAGGTTCGCCACCCCTGGTCTAAGGTATCATGATAAAATTATCAAATTTTACCTTTTTACCAAATTTTATCGCATATTATAAAACCGTATTTTTTGCTAATTTTACCAAACTAAATCAACAGATCCCTTCGGTAAAAATTACCAAGTTTTCTGGTGTTCTCATAAGCACGGTAAATTTTTCCATATTCTGGTAGTTTTGACCGCACTTTTTAGTGTGACATTCTATCCTATTGGTAGAAGTGCTAAGTCGACTATATGGTGACATTGGTATATTTCGGCTTAATATATTCTCAAATAAGGCTGAGGAAAAATTTGGGATTTTAGATATTTTTTTTTATACATTTATAATAAATACTAAATATTTTTATATCATATTTATTCTTTCCAGTTACCTAATTGGAATATTTTTAGCTTTATTTTTACAAATTATTCGATTAAACTTTAAAAAAATATTTATTTTGTAGAAATTGTTTTCAATAAATCTCAAAGCATTCAATCGGTTTGTTACATGAAGAAATTAAAAAAAAAGCGTACATGATATTTATATTTATTGATTGTTTATTTGAGCTATTTAAAATTTAAGGAAATAATTATAAACGCATCAATCGAGAATTAAAAATACAAACAAAACATTTTTAATAATATTTAAGAGAATTAATTATTTCCGTCAACAACAAATTATAAAACTACGCAATAAATATTTAACTTATATGTTCCTTATTTTGATTACTACTTTAATGAAATGATTAAAGCTGAAAATAGATCTGTCACGTACCCTTTGTTTAATGTGACAATTTACTCCTTCATTTAAATCTAATCTTTTAATTTTTAAATCTTTATTTCCCTTTTTTTATAACAGTTTAACTTTATTTCATTTGAAATTTTCCATGTAATTTTTTAAAATTGGGGTTGTTTCTTTCTCCACAATTTAAGCATATAATTTTCTTAAAATATCTTGTCTAGAAAAATTTCACTTTTCTTTTCGTAAAATTTCGTTTTCCTTTCGTTTTCTTTCGTATATATTAATTTTCTGTTCGCCCTTCTTCGCTGGTCAACGCGGTCATTGCATTTCCTGTGGGGAGAGTTACCCCTTTATTCTCACCCTTCTTTTTTCTTCATTTAGTTTTTTAAGGGGGGCTTACTTAACCGACCCCTTTCATCTGATTTTCAAACTCTCCCCTCTTTAAATTTAATAGGTTAGCGCTTTCATGGGTCTAAACCAGTTAGCGAATTTTTGAAGATGCTTTAAAATGATGCTTGCTTGGTGACACCAAGGGGTGTACCCTCTGCCCCCCTCTCTCTCCGAGATACGGACTTATGCCCGTATCGACGAGATTTACGTTTTTACAACCTATTTCTCAGCCTTTAATTTTAATTAAATCCACAAACCGTAATTAATTTCTGTAAATTGAATATCTACATTTATACCTGTAAGAAAAATAGTTATCGACAATGTCAACCTACATGTATGAAAAGGTACCCCACCATCGAATCGAGTTAACATGCCTTATATACTAGTGAATTGGAATAATATTTTCGTAATGTATTATATTTTATTGGAATTCTAATTTATTGGAATTATATTTTTGTATATTTATATTTTATACACTACAGTATTACTCCACCAGAATTATACCTGTGATAGAATTCAATGAACGGACACCACTAGTTGATTCATTGCTGTTTGTTTGTGAGAAGTCGGGAGAGCTGTATTAAAATCACCGTACCTTTGCGTGCCGATCATGAGAGCTCTATTAAGTTCAATGTCGTGGTCACTTCTGTGTTGCCTTTAGTAGTCGATCGTATACGCTGAGCGTTGTGTGTGACCGAGACTGAGAAGCAACAGCGTGTGGAGGTCAATGTCGTCTTCACTAGTAGCAAGTCAACTGTTCAACGATCGAAGTTGGATTGTTCAAATCGTAGTGGGCGCTTCTGCCAAGGTAGGCATGTTCACATCATGTCCGGGTCACCAATCTGGGGAGAGTAGTCATAGACAATGTCAACCTTCATCTATAAAAAGTCCCTTGTCTTCTGGATTAGGTTCAAAATAACAAGGCTACGGAGTTGAACATTAGTAGTTGTAAACCCAAAAATTGGGTCGGCTGTTCAAAAAAAAAAAAAAAAAAAAAAAGAAAAAAAAAAAAAAAAAAAGGCAAGCATCTCGAGAGGGAATCTTAAAGCATCTTCAAAAATTCGTTAACTGGTAGAATCAGAAAAGCGTTAGCCAATTAAATTTAAAGAGGGGAAAGTTTGAAAATCAGATGAAAGGGATTGGTTAAGAAAGCCCCCCTTAAAAAACTAAATGAAGAAAAAAGAAAGGTGGGAATAGAGGGGTAACTCGCCACACTGCGCGATGACCGCGTTGACCAGCGAAGAAGGGCGAACAGAAAATTAATATACATTACGAAAAAAAAAGTGAAATTTAGCCAGACAAAGGCATTTTAAGAAAATTATATGCTTAAATTGCGGAAAAACAAGAACTTTAATTTAAGAAAATTACATGGAAAATTTCACATGAAATAAAATTAAATTGTTATATATAAAATAAGAAATAAAATTTTAAAAATTAAAAGACTAGATTTAAATAAAAGAGTAAATTGTCACATTATGTAAAGGGTGCATGTGATAATACCTAAATAAGATTTTCAATAATTTTTAAAAGAAATAATTAGTCCAATTTATAACAAAATGTAAAACAGCATAAATAATATTTATCTTAATTGGTAGTCTACTTTGCAATTATTTTGATTAATATTTTAATGAAATAATCAAACGTAGCAATGTAGATTTATAGAGTATCTAAATAAGATTTTCAATAATTTTTAAAAGAAATAATTAGTTCACTGCTTAACAGATACAAAAACCGCTTAAATAATATTTATTGTATTTAGTAGCTAATTTTAATGTTATTTCGATTGTTATTATTAGAATATTAATAGAAAATTAAAGAATGTCAAAATATAATTCTGTTTGACGAATACAATTCCCACTGTCCTGGAAGAATATTTAACTTTTAAGATGTAGAACGGAAACAAAAATCGGTAGAAATGGAAAATAAAAGTGATTCTAATGAAAGACTTGAAAGTATCGTCATTAGCGTTCACCTTTTAGAGAGAGAGGTTAAAGCAACGAACTCATTGTCCAGAACAAAGGGAAGCGAACGAGTTTCCTTCCATCTATTCAGGGGAGAAGATGCTACTTTTGGAACGATGCAAATACGAACACAGAATTTTTATTTGGTATATTGCTTTTCCTTTTTTTCAACTTCCAATCATCATTCGAATGGGTGTTTGTGTGTTGATCTGAGTTGTTTTCGGGTTCATTAGCTCGAGAAGTTCATTTGGAGTGAAAACAAACGTCCATGTGCAACGAGTCTTAGAACATTTATCGTTTGTTTTGATTAAACATTTATCGTCTGAAGGAATAAAAAGGTAAGTTTAAAACTGTTTAAAAATATAGAGATATTTATTTTCGAATCAAACTTGTTGATTTAAGATTTTTGATATTCGAACTATTCTAATATTCAAAGAATTCTAATATTCGAACTCTGATATTTTAGTTACTGTTTAAATAGTTAAGAAATGCAGTTGAGAAATATTAGGCAGTGATACCGAGTTTTCATGAGAATGAGTTTTCAAGTGATTTTTTTTTATTTATTCCTCCTCTGCGGGGGTTTCTAACCTTTTTTTTAAAGTCAAGACTAAAAATAAACGACCAGATCTCTTTCATTTTAATTTGAAATTAGTATTGTAAATATTCATTATACAACACAAATTCTCATTTTTGAAAATAGAAAGACCTATAGATTAACAAACGGTTTAGTTAGAATGTTATCTATAAAATTCAACTAAGTTAAAGATATTTGTCAATAAACTATGAAATTTATGAAATAATTACTAAACTACTAATGGCATAATACAATACTAATGAAATAATTACAAAATATAAAGATCACGCATTTTAAATGTAATGGAAACGCCTGTTCTAACCTAAATCTATTAGTTATTTATTTGTAATTCAAAGTTTCTTGACGTCTCTCCTTATTTCTTACGAAATACCGATAATTGCAATATTTTGTCATAGGTTTTTCTTATATATCATTCGGGTTGCGTCCATAGTCCAAATGTGTTTTTGAATTTCAATTAAAATTGTTAGTATAATACTAAATATTTATAAGAACAATCATTGATTTAAGTTTACATGTTATATATACATGCAGAAAACATAATGAAATAGTCTGCTAATTAAATTAATTAAGTAAATAAGTCCAAGATCTGTAAGAGTACGAGAAGCTTACAACTTTCATCACACTTTGTTAAATTTCTTGAGTATCTAAAAAAATTTACACCATGTAATTTTGATATTATAGCTTTCAAATAAATTATTCACCTTAATATCCTAGAATATCTCCTAAATGTTCATAATACAAAAAATCTATTCTAAAAAATCTATCGAATGAGTTATCTATTCTAAGTATTTGTATGTAGTTTAGCATTATCGTGAAGCATAAAAAACAAAAAGGTCCTTTGGAATGATGAATCCAAATTTAATTTGTTTGGAAGTGATGGCCGACGTTTAATTTGTATATAGTTTAACATTATGTATTTTTATACGTATTTTTCTTGATTTTTTAAAAATTTTTTTGAAATTTTCAATGCGAAAAAAATGAATGGAAGCCACTCTTTTTGCTTGCATCTGGGAGCAGCTAAAACAATGATCACCCGGTAAATGTTCTATTCAGATAAATTGAAAATTCATTTGATGAGAGCCATCAGCAACAATTTATTATTTTTTAATGAAGGAAAATTTCGATTCTGTGCGTTAGGATGAAGGGGCGGCTGGATCGCGGTTGGCACAATATTAAACTACATACTTAGAATAAATAATGTTAAACTATATACAAATTAAACGCCGGTCATCACTTCCAAACAAATTAAATTTGGATTCATTGTTCCAAAGGACCTCGTTTTTTATGCTTCGCGATAATGATAAACTATATACACATACTTAGAATACATAATGTTAAACAATACACAAATTAAATGTCAGTCATCTTTTCCAAACAAATTTGAATTCATCACCTCAAAGGACCTTCTTGTTTTTTATGCTTCGCGATCCTTTGGAAATTTTAATCAGATCATCCTACACTTTGTCCGGGTGAGAAGTTATTTTACAGGAACTCGTGCACACAATTCAGCTGCATTCAGACGGTGGGTTTACCCACTTAGAGTCCTTGTTCGGTGGCCATCGCCTTGCATATTTGATAGGTGTTCTTGTGTAGACTTTCTTCGGATTAACACATCTTGACGTATTGGGAGAAGGGAGAGGCTCCTCACCTTGGAAGATCGAGCACACTTTTTCCTTCCCTCCATTTCTTTACTATGTGGCCAACAGTTGATTTTAGAATTCTAAAATTTCTGACGATAGCAGAATGTGAGACTTTTTTCTTAGATTCTTTAATAATCAAAAGACGAGTAGCCACAGGTGCGTTATTTCCTGTTTTGATACTGAAACTGATAAAATAAACACCAATATTTTCACTTGAGAAATAGAGTTATAATTCTTTAAGGATTAAGCAAATGAGTTTCGCACACAGCGACGCTGCTGTAAGTTTGTTTTGTACACATAAATCTAGCTGATTGATTTTCCAGTTTTATATACACGAAGCGTCGCATAGTGTCTGTAGGATATTCAAGGAACGTAAGAATATGTAAAGCTAATTTAGTATATGCGCAAATTTATCGAATGAATAAAACCATTAGCATACTGCTTCAATAGAAAAAATAAGAAAGGATTAATTAAAAGGCAGGAACTAGATTCACTCCTATATATTCTCTGTGAAATTCGTTTACACTAATTGCTAAGCTACAGGAGTATTATTGTGTGATAAATTATAACATATATTTAAGCTAAGCATTAAAAACATGAACTGTGTTATACTGTCTCAAAACTTTAACTTTTGAATAAAATATTTCGAATTCTTGTGTGATTTTTTTGTTAAATTAAAAATCTTTAAGTCTATTACAAGTTGTTTTTCATGTTGGATAATTAAAACTACAAATTACTAATTTACATTATTGAGGAATTTTTGTTTACAGAAAAAAAATAGATTAAAAAAAAAAACACTGAAGTACAGAAATGACAAAAGTCACCCGACATGAATTCCATCGAACATTTATGGGATATAGTCGAGAGGTCAGTTCGTGCACAAAATCCTGTATTCGCAATTGTGGACTTTTGAGTCTAAATGGCTGGATATTCCTGCAAAAGAATTTCAACTGTACTAGTTGAGTCCATGCCATGTCGATTTGCTGCACCCTGAAGAGCTTGAAGAAGTCCGACACGATATTAAGATGAATTCCATGACTTCATCACCTCAGTGAATTACAGGGTGGCTACAAAATATTGTTACAAATATCGAATCATTTTATCGTGCAGAAATTAAATAGAAATGATAAATACGCAAATAGGACGAACACTATAACTGGAAATTTACTTTAATTTAGCTGTTTAACCATCAACCTTTTCGATGTCATCTTTAAACTGATTCTAAATATTTTGCTTTAAACAAAAATCGTCTGCACTTATAGAAAGTGTAATCGTCTGCACTGGAATCGTGAGAGAGCCTTTATCTTATCAAACGATTAATATTAATTCCTAATTTGTAGTGTTACAGTGTTTAGTTGCCATACTGTACAGCCACTCCCCATTTTCTCCATTAATACGCATGTAATTGTCTGTTCTGTATAAATTATTAACACTGATTGAGATTAATAGAATAATTAAATGTCTGCTCGAGAATTTTCGAAATGATTGCTAGGTGCGTTGTTTTTCAAATCAAGAATAAAAGTAGTTGGGGAGAAGAAGAAAATGAATAATTTAATAAATTATTTAAAAAAAAAAAGAATTATGGTTGACTTCCGCTTTCAGTGACGAGCAATTGTAAATAAACTTATAATATCGTTTTTAAGATATTCAATTGAGATAGCAAGTATCTGAAACTAGACTAAAACCTGTTATTCCTTTTTCGGTTCTTTCAATAACGTAATAGGACCAAATGTGGGAGCTTCGGTATTGTATGCGCAGATTAGAAATAAAGATAGTTTAGAAATATATGATGCTTATCTGACGTTAAATTAACTGTAACCGGAGATTTTTAAAATGGCTCTATAGAAAGATAATAAAAATTCTCAAGAAGCCAAATTTGTAAGCATCGCGATAACTTATTTTATAACAATGAGAGATGAAAGTGATAAGGGTACAGAATAAAATATGAATTTTTCGTTAAAATGGTTAAAAAGAATAAGGAATGGTTGTACTTTTGTTGTAACATGCTACAGTGCTTCCCAACCTAATTTCTCTCCCTCACCACTTGTTGAATATTTTTCATTTATTAGTTCTTCTAATTGGGTAAAACGATAAAATTAATATAAATATCTAATCTTATCGAAGATATCCGTAATAAGATATGATAAGATATCGAAGATATAATAAGATATAATCTGCACCAAAATAAAAACTAAAAAGCAATTTGGAAAAACTATTATACATTGTTTGTCGCGTGATTATTAACTTAAAAAAATTATTATGGCTATTTCTTTGTATCTCAAACAAACACACACAAAAAAAAATTTCATAAATTACACTGTGAAGCAAATTTTTTGTAGCTTTTATACAAATACTTGATATGAACTAATTCTGGTGTAGGGATTTCAAATCTGAAATTAGTTTTACTTCTAAAGCTACAGATTTTTTTTAAATTATGGTATTTTTAGTCTACTTTTTGTCGAAATGTACAAGTTTAAAGACATATATTATAGGTCTTCACGTAAAAGTTCTAGGTATAAAAGTGTGGACTGTAAAAGTAGTTAAGAAATTTCTAGGAGAGTTAGTACACCTTATCAGGATTAAAATCACACAGGAACGCATGCCTGGAAAAGTCGTAGTACGCGGCTAGGGGTGTTTCCCCTATTATGACCTGTTTAGAAGCACACGAAGAAGCAGTTCATAATAGGGAAGCTCCCTTAACGACGTATAACGTCATTTCCGGGCATGGGTTTCTAAGCAATTTTAATTCTTGATGATGTACCTTAACTCCCCTAGAAGTTTGTTGCAACATTTATACGACTTACTGTTACATATAACGCTTTGAAAATTGTACATTTCGACAAAAAATAGACTAAAAATGTCATATTATTTTTTTTTTGTAACCGTCGCTGAACGGCCGACCCAATTTTATGGGTTTACGACAACTAATGAACTCCGTAGCCTTGTAATTTTTAGCCCAATCCAGAAGACAAGGGAACTCCTGGATCGAGTATTGGGAGAAGTTTGCCTTCGTGGAGGACTTTTTGATGGAACTAACCCGCATTCCCGTTACATGGAGAGGAAGACCACGAGAACCTCCCACGGTTAGATAGACGGCAAGAGGACTCCAACTCATGATCCGTCTACCACTGAGGATATTTCACGTCAGCACTGTGGTCGGTGCAAACCGGATGCCGAATTCGTATCGACTGGAATTGGAGGCATTGGAAGGCGAACTCTCTATCCCCTGAGCCATCGCGGCTCATGTCCTATTATTTAAAAAATCTGTAACTTGGAGGGAGAAACGCATTGCAGATTTGAAATCAGAGGAAAATTTTATGATCTGTAAAAAAAAAAAATTATTAAAAACTTATGCAACCGGAAAAAAATGTTTCCTAGTGCTATCCTTAGGTCAATTTAATTAAAATTCCTGAAGCAGAATCATTTAAAAAAGATGGACCACTCAGAATTTATGAACTCAATTAACCACATGGTCACATTTATGTCAATTATATTTACTCGTTAATCCAGCTGAGTGTTGCGGTCGATTTCAATACAAATGTCGGTAACAGCATCTTTTACCAGTTACGTAAAAGACTTATTAGAAACCGACCTTTATCACTGTCGACATAATCATAGTTTGAAACCGGTTGCTCTGTCTTATTATATCAACCGAGGAGGGGGGGGGGACGGGTGCGTCCTTGTTTATATAAAGAAAAATAAAAAACAGGATCGAAACTAGGTCAATGAAGTTACTTTCTCTGAAAGAAAGGAAAAATAACGAAGAGTAGATGATTTAAGGTGTAACGGGTATTTAAATATGTGAAAAGAAGGCATGCTAAACACGTGGCCGGCTGAGTAGTTAATAGTGACAGTCGTTATGAAAAGTGATGGATATTTAACATAATGGATATTTTAGAACGCTTACCTTGTTTGGAACTGTTCTGAGAGTAACGCGTATTTTTTACGAAATAGTTATTAAATAACAGTCGAAATTTAAATCGTTCAGAATCATTAGTTTTATAACTTTTGTATGTTCTTACATATTGTAGAACTAGGCAGGTCATATAAAAATGGACAAATCGTGGCGTGTTGTTGTTATTTACAGAATGAATATCTCGAAACAAATAATCAGTAGGACAGATAATTCATTCTGTGAAGTAGGGGCAGTAATTTACAGCTTGCAACAGAATTGTTAATATGTAAGCTGCCTCATTATTACTTTCTTCCAGTTTCGTTTTATTTTATGTGACTTTAAATTTGTTAATTTAAAGCAATTTTGTAAGAATAATAATTATGTTTTTTAATTCGTACACTTATCCAACCGAGTAACTTTAGACGGAACATTTAAACCTCTCTCTGATAAATAATTCATTAAATTATTTATAAAGCCTAATAATTTAATTTCTGATTAATAATTTATTAAATTATTTATAAATCCAATTAAATTATTATCCTTCGGACTCCAAGAGTATTGATTTATCATAGGTTTGAGTTTGTCTCACTTCCATCTGTGAGAGGTGTTCTTGATTTTCAACCAAGCATTTAAATCTCTCTCTGATAAATAATTTATTGAATCATTTATAAATATTTATTATTGTCATTAATAACGTAATGTAATGAATAAAATCATTACTTACTTACACAGAAATATGAGACTAACTTCGTCTCAGTCCATTAAATCATTCCTTTATGTTAATTAAAATCTTAGATTAATTTTGTTTTAGTATATTCTCTGATGAAACATTCCATTTCCTTCAAGAAAAATTGGTTTGGTCTATTAAATCATTCCATTCCCTTCCTGGAAATGGGAGACTAACTTTCTTTGGGTTGTAGTATTAAGTTGTTGTAAATATACTTGTAGAATTTTTTTTTAAAAATGCCAATTATCGCTTAGAGATCTGAATACAAAGTTATCATCTGAAAAGTTATATTTGTAATATACTTAGCCACACCAACACCAGACAGTGATCGAGTACTTAGTTCCGTAATGATTATGCTTATAGAGTGTTTAAGAAAGTAAACGAAATTCCAGGTTAAATAGTTCAGATTTGAGTTTTAACATCGAAAAGGGGCATTTTTTTTTTGTTGTCGTCGACCATTTTCTTAAATATGAATTTTTAACTATGTCTATTTTAAAATACGCTTTTTAGCTATGTTTATTTTTTTAAATACGCATTTCGATTTGTGTCCATTTCCTTAACACTAAAAAGATAGAAACTTAGTATATACCTATATTGCCCAAAAGCAGCCAAAATGGCTGGATTGTGAAAGAGTAACTAATGTGTAAAAAAAAAAAAATTTAAATTAAATTTTGATATTTTTTATATTATTTACAATTATATGACAAGTTATTAGTAAATATTAACAATAAAAAAAATAATATGTTGTACAAAAAGTCACAAAATTCTGAGAAATTGGGTCATTATATACATAATTGTTTTTCTAATTGAAATAAAAGGCAATCAAGATGACTTCCTTAGGCAATCTAGTGTTAAATACGCATTTTGAGCAACGTATATTTTCTTAAATACACATTTTAAGCAGTGATCTTCTTAAATACGTATTTTGAACAACGTATATTTTCTTAAATACACATTTTAAGCAGTGTCTATCCCTAAATACTTATTTTGAACAACGTATATTTTCTTAAATACACATTTTAAGCAGTGTCTATCCCGAAATACTTATTTTGAACAACGTATATTTTCTTAAATACACATTTTAAGCAGTGTCTATCTTCTTAAATACGCATTTTGAACAACGTATATTTTCTTACATGCGCATTTTGAGCTATGTCCATTTTCTCAAATACGGATTTTTATCTATGCCCATTTTTTCAAATAGGCATTTCGATTTGTGTCAATTTTCCTAAATCCGTATTTTGAGAAATGTATATATTTTTCTTGAAACTACGCATTTTGATCTATGTCCATCTTCTTAAATATGCACTTTTAGCCTTGTCCATTTTCTCAAATAGGAATTCGATCTGTTTCTACTTTCTTAAATACGTATTTTAAACAACGTATATTTTTTAATACACACTTTTTTAAGTACGCATTTTTTAAGCTAAGTCAATTTTCTTCAGTACACATTTTAAGCTATGTATGTCCTTTTAACACGCATTTTAATACAGGTTGTAAATGCAAAGCTCATCGACGATTTGTAGGTCAGTTATAACGAAAACATAAGAGAAAAGGGATTGAGTTTTGTTGATTAGAATTGGGGAGGGGCTTAAAATAATCTGCCTATTCAAAGCTTTTAGTAAATAATAAAAAACTTGCACCACACTAAGGTTAATTTTAATTAAAAAGATTCACTATTTTTTTAAATAATTTTTCTGAGAAGCAGACAAGGTTACAGTGACAACTTGTGATTTAGAAAGATTTTTAAGCCTTTTTTTTATAAGCTTTTCTAAATACTGAATTCATAATATGTCGGTCAAGGTTTTGCTCATTATTATCCTCTTTTCCGAAACACCTTTTCTTTCTACTTCTTTTATGATAATTTGTGGTAAGCGATGACCGGAATGAATCGGAAATAAATTACGTTACTAGCGTGTTGTGCTGTAATACTCAGTACAAAAGTTTTAAATTTTTATGTTATGAAAGCTATTCTTCATTTTTTTTGAACTTATTGACCTATGGAGAGCTTAAAGACGATATAGAAATAGGGCAAGATATATCATATTGTCAACAATGAAATGTCTTTGTTGGATACGTCTAATTTATTCTTTCAATGGGTTAATGAAATAAGTACCAAGCATTCTTGGGGACTAAACACTGGGGGTTCCGTGTTTGACTGACCATCTAGCTAGAACATTTTCTTTGACATCCCTGATAACAAGGTCAAATAAACTACGATGGGCACAGTAGGCCTTGACCCTCCTTGGTCTGTTGCACTATTGAGCTTAGTCTTTACAAGAACTTAGAAACAGGGATAACTATATATCCAATTTTTGATTTGACTTATGTTTAATTTATTGTTTGACGCTAATTTGACTTATTGATTTGACTAATGTTTAATTATGTATAATTTTTTATTTCACTTACGTTTATATTTGACTTTGGCTTAATATTTTGCAATTTTTTTGTTAAAATATTACATGTCTTACCTGCTTTAAGAAATTATCATAGGTTCTAATAATGTTTTTGTTAAAATTTATTTTAATTGAGAAGATAGTAATCGCAAATTCGTATTATTATGAAGGAGTTCTTACGGTAGTGTGGTAGTCCAGTGGTTAGAAAATCAAAATGTGGTCGGAGGGACCGGAATTCCATTCTCACCTCCGTTAAGACCGTGCATGCGTGTTCGTAAAATCCGCGGAATCGAAAGTCCTGTAGCCGGTTGCTCAGCAGTACCACGGGTATAAGGATCCGGATAAAATTTTCTTCCCCTTCAGATCTATGTCTAAAATGAGAAATCGGCTTACGAATGAGTTGTGCTGCCACCTATCCGTGGGGTTCTGAGCTAAGATGTACTTTTAGCTTTGTGGTGCTTTTTTTTGTCAAAATGATAGGTGCACCTTTCTGAAATAATTTTCAAGGGCCAATGAGTGCCGAGTCTGGCCAACCCAAGTGTTATTAGAAACTATAACACAGCAAACAGTTCTTACGTGGAACTACGACATCGGAGACCACGTGAAATATTAAAAATGTATTGGGTTCTAGTGTTAGCTAAAAACAAGGATGAATCACCAGAGCATACTCCAAAGTGATAGTACTCCATTCATAAAAAAGTTGATAGTGAGTGTTTGGTGCTCCAACACAGGGGTGATCCATTATGATTCAATGAAACCTGGTTCATGGGTCACAAAAGAAATATGCTGCAACTAACTAGACAAAATGCATCAAAAACTTTAGAAAAATTGGCCTAGAGTGGTAAGGAGATTGTCTCTTGTATTATGCCACGGCATCATCAAACCACACACTACACACATGACTATGGCAAAGCTAGAGAAATTGGAATTTCGTCATCATCCTAGATTCTCACTAGCCTCCACTGATTTCCACCTGTTTCTAAAATTAGAAAATGTTTTAATTAGAAAATAATTGAATTTCGAAAAGGATTCCTTGATAGGTCTTCCAAGGATTTCATTGACTCTTGTTCACGAGATTTTTATACCACTAGCCTGAACAATCTGCCACTAAATGGGTGAAGTGTAAGTTTTCATGAATATTCTTTTTTATTTCTTTCAATGAAAGAAATTCATATCGATAACCATAGTTTTTCATACGTATCCAACCCAGTGAGTTTCCTTTTTTCTGTGAATGGGTGTTTGGAATTGATATCAAAAATTTTATTTTATTTTAATATGACGTTGAACAGCCAACCGAAATTCAGTCTTACTATTATCAAAGTCCAACTACGTGGTGTCGTAATTTTGAACTCAACCCAGCAGATAACGGAAATCCTGGAGGTAAACTAGCCTTTATGGAGGACTTTTTGATGGAGATAGCCTGCATCTGGGTTACATGGATGAAGAAAATCATCTACACGTCCCACGATTAGCCCGACGGTATAAAGATTATAACCCATCCTCCTACCATTAAAAATATTTTTATGTCATCATTGTGGTTGATGCGAGTAGGGAAAGCTTGAATTGACAAGCCATCACTGGGATTCGAACCTGAATCATCACGTTGGGTGGAGAATGCTTAAAACCCTGAGCCTGCTCAATACGTCAAATAGTGGTAGATGGATCATTGGTTAGAGTTCCCTTGCCGAAAGGCTAACCGTGGGAGGTTTTCGTGACTTTCTTCTCAATGTAGCGCAAGTGTGGGTTAGTTTTATCCTCCACGAAGTCGATTTTCTCCCAATACTTCATGCAGGAGTTTCGTCGTCTTCTGGATTGGGTTCAAAATTACAATGCTGTGGAGTTGAACATTAGTAGTCGCATACCCAAAAGATTGGGTCGGCTGTTCAACGACGGTTATAAGAAATTCTTCATTCTATAACTTTTCTATATTTGGTTTTGAGTGGGTTTCTCTGAATAGTCATGGAAACAATTATTTGTCATAAGCTTATGAAAAAATATCTTTTATATTGTTTTTTATTTACAGGGAAGAGGAATGTTGAAACAGCTGATTACTCACTGGAAGGCTCATCGGAAGAAGCCAACTCTTTTACCCGAAGAGACTGAGGTGCACTTTGAAGAAACATCAACAGTCAATCCAATCTTCGAGGATAACGAATCTGCCACAACATCTGAAGCACTGGGACAGCTCTCAGCTGTTATCGACTCCTTCGCTTCAGATCTAGAATCGCACGACAGTGTTGCCACAAATGGAAACCTTATAGACATAAGCACCGAAGATTTTCCCCAAGGGTTTTCAAAACCAAATAATAAGGAAGAGAGTGTTGATACCGAAACCAAGCAATTAGATGTAGTCCCCGACTCTAATGTTAAGAACGATGTAGGCAAACTTATATCTGAACAAACTAAAGGAAATAATTCCTATTTACATAGCAAAGCAGTATCAAATCTTGTCCGGGTAGTAAAATTTGATACAAAAGTATTGCAGGATCCACTTGAATCTTTAGAAAAATCCAGTAGTGAAGGAAAAACAGATTCAACAAAGGAACAAGGTGAAGAACAACTAGATATTGAAGTAATCAATAGCGTTGAGGAGTTGCCATCAGACATGATAATCAAAGTACCAGAACCACCTATTATTACACCATCATCTAAACTGAATGTACCTAAACCATCCAGTTCAGTAGAAAAAGTGGAGAGATCAGTAGATAAATTACCTGTCATTGCTGAATTGATAAAAAAGTTTCAGAGTTCGTCAGAAAATATTGAACAAAATGCTCAGAATCCGTTAATCGTGAGTGAGAAGAAAATTGATATTAAAAAAGCTGTAAATGCTAGTAAAACTGAGGCATTTAAGCCAGAAAAAGAAGCACTTTCTAAAATATTTAATTTCCCACCTCCCCCTCCTATAGAACCTGTGAAAACTGTAGTAAACAATTCAGTTCCTTTAAAGCCAAACAAAAGTTTCTTGGCATCAGTAACAGATGCGGCGAAAAATTCTGGTCCCTTCAAACACGCACAGACCAGATCTGATTCAAGTCTTGATCGTAATAAAACAGTGTCCTCAGAAATAAGTAATGTAGAAAAATCAGGCATAAAAAAGGAAATTATTCCCGTCCGAAAACCTGAAGAAAAAGCTGAAAGTAAATCACAGAACAATGAATCGGTTGTGCTATCGAGGTTACCAAATGAATCATTTGTTAATACAGCTCAAACATCTCAAAAATTGACACGTGCTGAGTCAACACCAAAAGAAAAAAATATTTTAGAAGATATAATTGAAAACAAGTCAGATAACGACTCTGTTGCGATTTCAAAATTGACAAATGAATCACTAGCTACTAAAACAGTTCAAAAAGTTACTCGCTCTGATTCAACATCAAAGGAAAAAAAGAATTTAGAAAATATAATTGCGGTAAAACAAATTAAAACTGAAAAACAATTTACTGACGTTCTTCCTAGTACATCCTCGCAGCATCCAACTTCAGTCAAGCAGCAGTCCTCCGCAATCACACAGCAGTCATCTGCAACCCCGCAGCAGTCAGCACAGCTACCAAAACGATTTCCTAGTTATCGTAAAGAAAGCGGTGCACCTAAATCTAGTCCGACTCCAAATGAGACGCCAATCGTCTTTGGCAGGAAATCTCAGGAAGCGGTTGCATCTCAGATGGAAGCCAAATCAGCCAAATCCCATTCTGAAGACAGCGGGATAACTCGTGGCGATCAAATATCATCCGAAGCCACGCAAGAAAACAATCCCGAATCTCAGCCACACAGCGATAAAGAATCATTGCCCTCCAACTCCACCAGAAAAAGTAAGAGGGAAAGAAAGATTTCGCACCATCGAACTAGAGGTTGCAAACACTGCAGACGGTCGTTCGCTGGTGACATACCTCTGAAGCGTGGAAAATGTGATGACTATTACGATAATTTTATAGGTGCGCATAGGAATCGTGGAAGAAAGCATTCGGAGAGCTGGGGATCTGATTTGTCTTGGGAGGAAAGAGAACTTATTCGTAAACTTCGCAGTCGAAGAACGACTTTACGTTCTGATACCCCTTCAGTCAGATCAGGTCATTCTCAACGCAATAAACCTGAAAGTGGTTACCTCCAGAGACCACATGCTCTACGCCGTTCCTCGTCAGATGAGGGTTCTTTGTTCGGGGCACCCATGTGTTCTTGTGACGAGTGTTGGCTGCATCTAGTAAAATATTATGCTTACGGTAGGTCATCTCTAAGAGGATATTCACACAGAGAGGTAAGTAGTTCAGTGCGTTAACTAATTAACGGTTCATGCTGAATAATTTCTAATCTAATGATCGGATCTTCACGTTCTAGGACTCAATCTTAATGGTTCGTGAAGTTAACCTTAAATATGATAATTAATTAGTGCACACGATATTTTAAGATACGAAATAAGACACAAAAACGTACTTTATCCGAATAAACATACCTTATTTTCAACGGATTCGAATTTTTGATCCCTAAAGTATGGAGGGTAGCAGCAATCAGGGAAATATGGTCCCAACAGTTTGATCAGGACAGCGCTACAAAGTTTTTAATGTTAATTTTACTTTTTTGCGTATTTCGCTATATTTCGAAATTTTTTTAAACGAATTGAAAATTTTTCGCACACGACTATAAAATTCGTTTATTTAAATAAGGTTTATATATAAATATATTTTTACATCTTTTTAAAGAATGTAATTTTACATGGCAAGGTAAGGTACAAAATTTGAGCGAAATTGACCTCTGAGAAATCGAATTTTAAATATACAACTTTTTTACTCGCTGTACATAATTTTTAAAAACGCATAATAGTATATATGTTGATATAATAGTATATATGATGAAATAGTATGCGATATAATAGTATATATGTTGCCGCTAAATTGTGCCGCCAATTGTGTGCTAAAAACTTATTCTATAGAATGTCTAGTTAATGTACAGATTAGTTTGAAATCTACCGTTCAGCGGTACCTTCACAAATTTTACTTTAGCAAAAAAGGTAGTTTCACAAAATAATTTTAAATATGCAAGTTCTAAGATTATCCTCCCTGCCTCTTAAAATTTTGTTTTTTTTTTGTATCCCCATAAAAAAAACGATAAATCCTGAGTTAATTACGCATTTCGAATTGCAATGGAACACTATGACGTAAGAGAATAATCCGCTTCTCACCTGATTTGTATGAAGAACGCTTTTCCTCCTCATGCCTGACTGAGAGCATGCAAACCCTGTTAATGTATTTGGTTAGATAGTCCAGTGTGGTAATCCTAACATGTAGCTTAAGTCATTTATATCGAACTTTTTTATCGCTGATTTTTTTAAAAATGAAATGACGAGGCTCTCGCTCTGTAAACTTTACAGGAAGTTGAAATTCTAACTGTTATCTAAAACACGATTTTAAATTTATTCTAACAGACCTTCACTTTTTTTTTCATGAAATATTTTTTTCTGTATGACCCAGTCGGAAATGTTCTCATAACGAAAATAACTTTTAATGCTAGTACTGTTAAATGCATATTTATATTAAATTCAAGATAAAATTTAACTATATACAATGATTTTTATGAATTTATTTAAATTTGGATGCAATTTTTAAGCCCCCAAAATTTTACAATATCAAAATTGTTTTGGAATAAATGGGAAAAATATATAGAAATAAATTATACATAAATAAATTATAATTAATAAATTATAAACCAGTTAAATAATTTTTATTAGTTGTGATTTAATTTACGTTATTTATGTGTTGATTTTTTAATATAATTTTTAATTTTCGCAAATTATATTTAAATTTTCACAAAATAGGTACCTGTTAAACAAAAAAAACCTAGACAGACACCTGATTTTTTTTATCTCTCAATATCAAAAAAGAATAACAAATTAGTTGGTAAAAGGGGAAAAACAATCTTTTGAACTTTAACGATTCGGAATCCGTTAATGGGCACAGAACCTAGGCAAATTGCTAAAAATTGATTATTGCACACTTTAACGGATTATCCTAGTTAAGATTGGTAATGTGCATATTAACAGCTTACTAGTTTTAGCTGTATACGCTAAATGACTGACCTATTTTGAATGCAATTATAAAATATATATGATATCTTGATCACATTCCTAAGACCAACATCGCAATTCAAAAACTTCTTACACCCATTTTTGAAATTCTTCAACCCGAAGTTAGTTTCATGGAAAAAATAATTTTTAATACTTATAAATTAGATTATTTTTATCATTTTATTTAATAATCGTCAAATAAAATTTTAGATGGTAAGGCATAAAAAATTTTATATGAATTTATATAATTGAATTACGAAATCAGAGAGTAATTAAATTTTATGAAAGTTGGATTTTTAATTTTTCATTTCTCATGGATTATTTGACCTATTTCATTGAAATTTTTCATTTAAAATTCCGTATTTTAAAATGATATAAGAATTTGTCTGCCTTATGATTCGCATTTTCTGATTAAAATAAAATAATAAAAATTACTTCATGAAGCTATTTAATTGGATAAACAAGTTTCATAAGTGAGTCTAAGGAGTTTTGAATAACGCAATTATTTTTAGAGATCTAACCAAGGACATTAAAAAGTTGAATTAACAATAAAGGGCTCAGACTTTCGATTCTCCTGAATAAACAAATCTATTCCTTCCTGAACCTTCTATTTTGATGGTCTAAAATTCAAATCCATACAAAAAAAAAAAAAACAAAAAAAAAAAAAACGCATGCTAATTCAGAGTAAAGTACGTTTTCGATACTTGTCTGATTCCAAAACTTAATTTATAGTTGAAAGCAATTGTTTGGCATACTTGAGGTTAACCTTTCGAACTATTGAAATTGGTTTTATAACGTAAACATCATCTTTTTAGAAGAAAAAAAAAATTATATTTTCTGTTTTTGCGCATTTAACAATGATTTATACCATTCTTTTAATGGAGTTACACTAAAAACTTAATGAACATAAACGTAATTTAAAAACGAATATCTGTCGCACGTGAAGATGCTGCTTCTTAGTTGATGTTACATCTTAAATAATCCAATTTCAATTTGATTTCATTCCATTCGCGTTTTTTTTTCGTACGCACAGTGGGTTTGCGAAGAATAATGAAAAATAGTGTGAGTCACAACTACGTTTATATTTCATAATGCAAGAAATTTTAGCGCATCATGACACCAAAAATGGTGGCAACTTATTTACACCAAAGTTGTGTAGAACCAAGGGCAGTTCCTGGTGTATTTTACACTGCTTGGTGAGTTGGGACTCTTGAACAGAGGATTCTTACCACCAATCATTTAATCAAGAACAGCAATAAATTCATGTGAGAATAAAAAAAATCAAAATTTGAAAATTGCTATTAAAATTTTTGTATATTAAAATCATAGTAATTAAATCGAAGGTATAATATCTCAACAACCTCCCCCGAATAAAAAAGTTGACAACTACTTTACACCCAAGGTAGTTTAATAAAACACTAGGAATGTTCTTATACACTACTTTTGGCGCAAAGTAACTGCCGCCACTTTTGATATTCATTAGCAGAAATATTTATAATAACAGATACACATAATAAAGTAAGATAGACATAAGTGTCAGTAAAGTTATTTTTACTCGACGATATAAAGTAAGAATCGTTAATTTATTTACGATGCATATATATGTAGCTTTAAAAGCCGGAATTCTGGTACATTCTAGGTTTTGTCTTCAATACCTAGGATTTATATAAATCATTTGTAACTCCTGAGTTTTATCACAAAGATTTGGTAAAAGATCGAAACGGAATCATATTAAAGCAGGCTTCGAACTTTCACCAAGCCATTTTGGTAAAAGCTATGTTTTACCGGTAAAACCTACGATTTATCATATTTCAGGTTTTGTCCCTTTAACATTTTTAATAATTCGTGAGAAAAAATTAGTTTTTAAATTAAACATACGCGTAGTACAGGTAGAATATTAAGATGAATTTTAACTAGGCTAAATAGAGCCGAAGCGGATGGAAATTATTTCTTATAAAATTATTTAATATAGTTTACAAAGCATAATTAAAACACAAATATCCTTATTACTACTAAAAAGATACATACATATTTTAATAGTATAACATACTATTAAAATATGTATGTAGTATAACATTATGTAGTATAACATATGTAGTATAACATATGTATGTAGTATAACATGTAGTATAACATAGTATAACATTTTAATAGTATAACATACATATTTTAATACTTTTTTTTCTGTAAATGTATGCTGTAAAGGCTGCATTGTAGACAACAACAAACTTTCGCTTACTTGTATTGAAATGTAAACAATCTACAGACATGTACCGATGTTGGTATTTTCGGATGTGGAAATATTTACGGTATGGTGTGAATGCCCGTGAGCTTGGGGTAAATTTATTCCTTTATAAGTTTTTAGATTTAATTACATATTTTAAATTGTATATGAAAGTTCGATTTGGCTCCAATTTGAAAAAAAAGTGTTTCTTTACGCAATTGTTTGGTTTTTTTTTTCACTTCACTAAAAAAAATTAGCTTTTTATTTTGTTAAGAAAACTATACGTTAATTTTTCTTGACTATAATTTTCATGCAATTGTTTGCAGGATTTGTGTACGTGTCGAACAAGGCACCCCGACTTAATCAGTCGAAAAGTGAAATTTCAGTCTGATACCATTCCTGAAGTTTCATCGTCAGAGAGAACACTGACAACAACTCCTACTATTCCCGAAGAAAGTGAGAAAAAAGACGACACAACTACCAACAGCGATGAAAAGAAAACTGAAAAAAGCGTCGGGAAAAGTGGAAAAAGCAAAGGAAGACCTCTTGACACTAAAGTTTTGGTAAGAAATACAGTATGCAAACACATATAAATAAGTTTGACAGATTTGGGGCAATGTAATGATAAGTTACATTTTCAAATTGTTTCAGAGCGCTCTTTTGATGATAAATATCAACGATCAACTGTCAAAATGAGGGTGCTGAGGTAGCGTCGGTTAAAGCGTCGCTTGCTATCCTGGCGAAGGCTCTGAATTCGATCCTGGCATACACACGTTGCCGAACAGGCGTCTATATGTAGCAAGGTGCTAGTTTAATCTGTCGGGCTGAAAGTAATCTCGTTGGCTGAGGTAGAGAGAGGAGTACCAGTTCAGTCACTGAACGGGTTTCAAAATTACTTGGTATTACTGCTACAGCTAAAAACGGGCTATGGTTGAGTGTATGTGTAGTTAAAATGAATTTCCTGTCTATAGAGCTCTAATCTCGTAGAAATTTTGGAAATTTTCTAAGAACCGATCTAGAAAAAAGATTATGGATTAAAAATTACCGATGCATTGATAAATCAATCGAAAAGAAATTAATGGAGATAAGAATGGATTGCTTGCTACGTTTTCTGTTTGTAAAATAACTACCATTTACAGTCAGAATGTGGAACTATTTGATTGAGTACAAAATTAGTAGCCATCTGTGCAAATGCTTGATTTAAAGAGCTGGCATGAAATAAGAAAAAAAAGTATTTTTTTAACATTATTTTCAAATAGACGCGCCATTTGTGAGCCACTCCTTGTTTCGAAACTTTTTGAGAATTGTCTAATTTTATAGGTAAAAAGCAGAAAACTACAGATTTCAGCCAGTCTTTAAATTGATTTTTCAAATCATTGATCAATTTCGCGACAGACAGTATAATATCTAAGAATTTTATAAAATGAAGAATGCTCACCTAGCAAAGTAGGGAAAAAAAGGCTCATTATTAAAAATATCGTTCATTCCCCCAAAATACAAATGTTACTTTGAAAATATAATGAAATACTACCTATTACTTACGTTACCGACAGTATATAACAAACATGTATCTATTGGTACTAGGTCTGATTGTCATTTGGCATTCTATGGAATGTCCATTTTCACCTTTCTGTAGATGTATTTTATAGAGTACCACCTTATGCTATACAGCATACACCTGATTTTTACAGAAATTTTTGATTGCTTTTATAGAAATTGTGATATTTTCCCCAATACTTTCTTAAATGTAGATTTGGTTTAATATTATATCACCTCAAGCTTTACAATTTTAATAGTCTCCAGTACAGCTCTTGGTTTTTCGATTTTCAAAAGTTTTTGTTCATATTAATGCGTTGTTGGTCTATTCCAACCGTGTAGCCCAGATATTCTATACATACGCATACCTCTGAATTAAGCATCACAATTTAACTAATTGATATCTAATTGATATCGTGTTCTGATTGATATCCTGAACGTAAAAAAAGATGATTATATAATGTATATTTATTTTTACAGAAAGAAAAATATCGGCTCATGACTCCATGGGAAATGGAGGAATGGGATATAGCTATGAGGAAGCAACTCTTAATGGAACGTCGGAAGCGGGCTAGAAACATGGGACTCATGGCGCTTGCAATGGTCATTTTAATTGGTTTAATAGTCACTGGCGTGATGATTTACTTGAGAAGAAAAACGATCTAGTCAAGATTGCCTGATTTTCAAGTCAAAGGTTGCCACGGAAAAAAGAAAAAATGAGCAAATCAACAGCTGCCATTTGCTCAGTACATGAATAAAAGTCACCGTGACTCATACGCAGTGTAATCAGGGAGCTCAGAGAAGGAAAATCAAAGTAATGACATATAAACGCAAGCAGTTTTGTCACTCGATGCCTTTACATGAAAGTAAGGCGAGTCACTTTTGCGTTGACGCAGTGCTGTTTTAAGGATTATTTATTTCAACTTACTACAAAAAGTGTGTAAGTCACAGTGCTGTAATGTGACATTGATTTGCATATTCTGGTTACTGAAATATGTCGATACATTTGTTACTACGTATTAACATGAACTGAGCAAGGAATTTTGGCCTCATTTTAAAACGTGATTTATTTCTGTGCCCCGATAAATTTCTGTATGCAACAATATATTTTCTGCTAAATTTGTCACTATGTGTTAACATGAACTGCTCCAAAATTTTTTCAGCATTTTAAAATGGGATTTACTTTGGTACCCTGGTAAATTTCTGTATGCAACAATTTATTTTCTGATAAATTTGTCACTACGTGCTAACATGAACTGTGCCAAAAAATTTTCCAGCATTTTAAAATGGGATTTATTTTGGTATCCTGATAAATTTCTGTATGCAACAATATATTCTCTGATAAGTTTGTTACGAAGTGCTAACATGAACCATGCCAGGATTTTTTGCCCTCATTTTAACACGGGAATTATTTCTGCGTCCTGATAAATTTCTGTAAGAAACAATATTTTCTGAAAAATCCTTTCCATGTTAAACTCTAATATTTGAAGAGAGCGCCTTGAATCATATCACGGTTTAAATTTGCTACAACCTTAATAAGGTGTTAAATTTATCTATGTATTCATTTAAAATGAATAATATATTGATTATTCAAGTTTGTGAAGTACAATATGGTTACTGCAGAAGATTCGAGCCATGTTAAAGACTCAACGCGCTGCAAAACTTTAAGAAATGTGTCTATTATTATTCATTCATGAAAAAATAATTTTAAAAAAATAGTATAGTTATCTCGGTTTACGATTATTTAAACCAGTTTCAATAATCGTAATAGATCCAGTCAGAAAATAGCTTTCTTTTGTCTAACCTGTGTCTTCACTACCATTTTTGAACCATTACCGATGAAGGTTTTGTAAACCTTTTGCAAATGATAACGTATTAAAATTATTAGAAGTGAGCCATATCTATTCAACTATAATTTTGTTTAAATTTCAAACAAAATCCCAATGTGCGAGGTATAAAAAAAAAATCGTAATTTACTCTAAAACTAACTACTATCGCTCTTCTGCTACATATTATATTTCTTTGTCTTTATAACCAGCCCATGGGACCTACTGAATTTACTGATATGGCTCTCGGAAGCAAAAAGGTGAAGAAGAACCTATTTGAAATGATTATAAATGATTTATGAGATATGTTTTGGCCAGTTAATTACAATGTATAAATATAAATGAATCTCCATGATACTGTTGTAAATACATAATGACACGATATTGAATATTGTAAACTCTTTGAAGTATTTATATTTTAAAAGCTGTGAAAAACAAATGAGATTATATTTTTATTAATAAAAATATTTTGTGATCGTTGTTGTCGTCTTTTTAAAAAAAAGATATTCAATTATTCATAATATTGAAAATATATTTATATTATAAATTACATCTCATGTGTAATTAGCGCAATACGAACTGAAAGTTAAATCTTTAATTATTTAGAACTTCATCACCCTTACACGGTGTTTAAGATTTACGAATGAATAAATAAGTAAATAAAATAAAGCAGTAGAACTTTGACTTCTAGTTTTAAAAGGATGCTATATTCCTTAGCACCAGCTAATAATGTTATTGACATGGGAAGTAATTTAACCATTATTAGTTTGCATTTTGTTTTGTTGTAATTAGTTTGCATTAGTTTGCACAAAAAAAAAAAATTACACACACTTCATGGTTCGCTTTAAACTTTCTAATTACTTTTTCTTAAATTGAAAAGATTATAAGAATGATAATGTTTTCTTAGCTATAAATATTGTCTATTTACTTTAAATCAATAATTTATCACGAACAAAGCAAAGAATATTTAATCATGATACATTACTAGAAGGAAAATAATGTTTTTAAAATTAATGACGGAACTACTTTAAAATTAATACTAATGTTGCATTGCTGCTTTCTTCTTTGATTAACCATGTGAAATCTCATGAGACGATATCACAATGTTGTTGCCCGCCCTTCCAGGAAAAACAACTTTTTTCTATTACTACTCTAACATGGTCGCCAAACAGGGCCCGACCTAACCTAATTGGGGCCGGGGCAAAAACTTCTTTGGGGGCCCCTTCTGCTTCACTACTCCAGTAATGAAGAACCGAATTTATGAAGGTATTTAAATTTTTCACCTCATTATAGATAACAAAAAAATTGACTAGAACCTAAAATAGCTATTAAGTCCCTTCCCCTCCAATGGTCAGACGAAATATCGTTGTCCATTTTATTGATTTTCTGACAATTCTATGTCCATTATGCCGAAAGCAGCTTTTTTATTGTTAACTTTATCATATAGCTGCGAAAAATTCATATCCTCGTTGACATTAGAACGGAATTCAGCTAAATTTTCGCAATTACGATGGTTCAATGAAGCCAATCAGAAGCCTGTATTTTTTGTAAACATATCACATTTCGCAATATGTAAAAATACAGGCTTTTGTTTGGCCAAATTTGTCCATCGTAATTGCGAAAATGTAGCTGAGTTCCATACCAGAAAGTCATGGATTTACGAAATATAGATTGTGTTCTTACGCTAGATTAATGAAGAAGCTAACATAAAACTAACGGATTTTACACTATGCTGATATTTTGTTTAAAAAAAGTTTATTCATGAAGAAAGCGTAAAATTAATTTTCTATTCGATTTGGGGGCCCCTTCTAACGCGGGGGCCTGGGGCAACTGCCCCTGCCTTAGTCAGGCTCTGTCGCCAAACATACATCATTTCATAATTGCATGTCAAATATTATTATGCATGCACTAACAAGGGAAACTAGGGAAGTGTGACTCGCCAATTTTGAAATAAACTAGTGGGGTGTATGCCTTATGAGGAATAATTTTAGGGGGCAGCATTCGTTTCGGCCCATAGAAGGTCCTGGGAGAGATAAAAAATAATTTAATATATAGAAAAATCGGTATTTTATTACTTCAATGCAGTCTATTAGTTATTGTAATTGTCTCATACTCCAATTAATTTGTAATTAATTGGATAATTAATTAATTTGCTAATTAATAATTTAATTAACATTCGTTTCGGCCCATAGAAGGTCCTGTGAGAGATAAAAAAAAATTCAATATATAGAAAAATCCGTTTTTTATTACTTCAATGCATACTATTAGTTATTGTAATTGTCTCATAATCCGATTAATTTGCAATTAATTTGATAATTAATAAATTATTCAGGAAATTAATTAATTATTAATTAATTGTTAATTAATTATGAATAAATTGCTAATTAATTATTAATTAATTAATTGATTTGCAATCGCATACTCCAATTAATTTGGAAAATTTAAAAAAAAAAATTAAAAAAATTAGATGTCAATTTTTTTTTAAAATTAACCTAACAGGTTTTTCTGATGAACTACAGATATATAAAATTTTCGAAATCAATTTTAACTGTAAATATGCATTACATAGTGTGTGAAAGTACCACAAATTTAAATGGAGTACCACAAATTACAATAGCTAATAGCCTGCACTGAAGTAATAAAATACCGATTTTTCTATATATTGAATTATTTTTTATCTGTCACAGGACTTTCTATGGGCCGAAACGAATGTTTCCCCCTAAAATTATTCCTTATAAGGCATACATCCCACTAGTTTATTTTAAAATTGGCGAGTCACACTTCCCTAGTTTCCCTTGTAAGCATTTTAATCGGGAAATAAAACCCCGAATAACCGGAGTAGAAAAGTTATTTTAAACAATACGGGGCAGCAGTTTTGTATAGATTCATAATTTTTTTGCAATAAATTCATACATTTAGCATCGAATTTAAAATAATTTTTTAATTATTTCTAGTTAATCTGCATAACTAACTACATCGATTTTAAGTAATATAATCGATTTAATTAATTTAAAATTTAGTCACGTTACGCTTCTGATTTGGCTTTAAACCTAAATGCATCGCTTGAAAATGGCCCATAGACCATACAAACAAATTGTTGAACTATTTTTTAAATTCTAAACTTTTACCCTTAGAGGAGGCCATTTTGAGGTCAACTTTTTCTAATCACTAAGTTTGGTTTGTGAAAATTCGATCTTTAGAGTCAAAAGTTACTCAGAGAAATATTTTTTTTTTCTGTGCTCTTAATTAGTACATATAGCGTGCAAAATAAAAAGTTCAAACCATGAATAACGTTCGATTTAATGTTCAGATTTTTAAGTACTATGGTTCAAGTCGATGAATAGAGTATCAAACCTTTAGGCTTATTAACAAGTGCTGACGACAAAAATCCGAAAAAACATACCATTTTTTTCGGCTAATTCGAATTTTTGCCCAAAAAATATTGTATCTTGAAAATATAGCTCCGATAGTTTAGATAGAAGAGTCTTGTCTATTAAACATCTTGAGAACTTTTTAAGTGAACAACGAACCGGAAAACTTAAGTTTAATAATTTAAAGAAATTTTGATTGCATATTTGTAAATAAAAGGTACATTTCATATCTTGACAAGTTTGACTTTCATATTTGTATAAGTTTTTTAATTATGCAAACTTAAACAAATTTAGTGCTGCCATCTATACTTATTTTATAAAGATTTGTCTTGAGTGAAAAAGTTTAGTTATTCACCTTTTCTTAACAAATATATTTTACAATTGGAATTTGAGTACAATTCTGCAAAAATCTTAAATGCAAAGAACTGTTAGAAGTTTTGAAATGTCTTAAAATTATATTATTGCTCAAATTTGTGACAATTTTTAATTTACTGCGAAGTTGAACCCTATAATTGCAATTCTTTCATTTAATTCACCCGATATTATACTTCAAACTTAAACTTATATTCTTCGAGACTTTATAATATTTAAAGTTATATTGTCATTGCACTTGAAAAGAATACAGCTTTGTATCAAAAATATATTAAAGATTTGTGCTCTCAAAATCTTTCATAAAATGATTTGAGGCTTGCAGTTAAATTTAATGTGCCTACCCTACGGAACATTTAGAAGTTAATTTGTTAAAGCAATATTTTTCAGGTAAATTTGTTAACTTGGTGTAAATTAAAGTTTTCAAATTATTTTTTTTCTTAAAGAATCTTAAATATTAATGACAAATATCTTTAAAAAAATTAGGTTAAGTACAAACAAGTTTTTTACCTAACTTTATCAATTTGTTTTTATCTAACATATCTAAAATATTTACGAACAAATGAATTAAAACCAACTAATTTCGAATAGATACCGTCTAAAAAAATTACGTTAAAAAATGTCATTTCACCAAAACAAATGATTTATTACTTCAGATTATTTTTAATTCAGTGTTAAATATGAAATATAACATATCTACAGCTACACTAATAAAAACATTATTTACAGAATACTATGAGACTATGTACAAAATATTACAAGAAACAGCAAAGTAACAAGTTATCTGCTTTTCTAGTTCATTAATTATCTCACAGATAGCGCTAATTTTATTTTTGGAATATCTCTTAAGTCTGAAAATTATCTTTTTTGTTGTTTACCTTAAAAAATAAAAAATTCAAGTCCATCCTTACAATTTTTAACATTAATTTTACAAGTAGTTAACTATGGTTGGTGTGTAAAGTTAAACACCAGATGGCGCTAGGGGTTGAAATTCGTCGTAAGACTTCTGGGTTACTACTTTCGATTGATTTTTACACCTAAGCTTGAAAAATGGCTCCATCAAATATTATTATATTAGTAGTGTCTACAATATAGAGCGTTTTTTAAATTTTAATTTCAACAAAACTAACATAAGAATTTGGAAGATGCAGCAATCATGCTATGATGCTACTCAAAAAATTATCAACGGCGGTATTTTACACTAATATAGCCAAATAAGGAATATCTCTCATAACATGTCAAACCTTACACTTTATTCATCGTTTGACATTTATTTTCTTAAATTTGTTTAAAGATCACAACCAGTTAGAATTTATAAATTACAGTAGACTCTTATGAATGGTAAAATTACTAGCAAATTTAAACATAATCACATTAATAAAACTTCCTAAAATATTAAGTCTGTTCACAGATCACCCAGGGCCGGATTTACGTATAAGCTAAATAAGCTGTAGCTTGGGGCCCCGAGATGGCAAGGGCCCCCAGATCCAACTTTTTCCTTCTTTTTTTAAAGTTTTATTCAAAGCTGGAGCCCTCTGAAAACTAAAATACATTTTTTTTCTTTTTTACATTGGCGAACGCTTTTCAAAATCTAATAGAAGTGTTTACAAATATATAATAATTGTTACTCTTCACTTTTCTAACCAAAAGAGCAATAAAAAGGCCTTTTTCCTGATGAAAATATCCTGTAGCTTTCGTAGCTACCAGTGATGGGAGTAGTCCATGGATCCTAAAAAGCGGTACTCTAGACTCCATGGAGTGGTCAAATAGCCGCCTCAATTTTACACTGTGGGAAATGTTTTCAGCTTCTTTAAATTGCTGTGGGCTCTTTTGTCCTTCTCCGCAAAAACACCCTTTTGTCTGATTTCTGGGCAAAAAATTTCTAGGGCTGTGGGAGAATCTTGTTTAGGGTCACTCTGTTTCGAGATTTCCGTTGAGTCTCATAGTCGTTAAAGAGCTTCTCGTTTAATTTTAACTTTTCTTTTTTGCAAAATATGTTTCTTCCAATTTATTAGAAAAGCTTTTTTTCCTTTTAATTATCCTAAATGTTTTAACTAGCTTAATTGTTTAATTTACTTAATTATTGTAATTGATTTTAATTTGTTATTTTCCAAATTAATCGTACATAAATCCGTGAACTCTTTTCTTTCTTTATTTAAATGGTGGGCCACTATTCAATTCCCTCTTTGACAGGCCTATCTGCCAAAATCCTTGATTTGGTCTATTTTGGATGAAATTGAGATAACAGATGTGGTTTTACTTTAATTTTACTTACTGCTAATAGACAGAAGCAACATGTGATATTGCTTGATAGAGCATTGAAATCAAGTGATCATCAGCTAAACAAATGTTTAAATATATGGGTAAAAAATATTGTTCAAACCTCCTGTCTGATCAAATTTTCCATGTATCTCCGAAATATGAATTATGTTTAATTTGTAAAATATGATATTTCGTACACAATATTCATTTATTTAGTTAGCTTATGATTTTATTGTTTATTGATCATACTTGTTTCTATTTTTAACTCCCTGATCTTTGTTGTTATTATGTGTTTAAAGTTAATAAGGCATCTAAATTTTTTAATTTATAAGGATTTCAAATTTTTAAAGCAAAGTCGAAATAACTTCTTAAAATTGCAAATTGAAACTATTTATAAAATTTTGACAGATTTGTTTTTATTTTAAATCTGTGCATTTAATTTAATAAAATAAAGGCAAATAAAAAATAAGTTTAAAAAATATAAATAAATGACTAGATAAAATATAAAACTGTGTTGTCAATGAAAAGGAACATATCTTTTAAACATTTTGAGTATTAATAAATTATTTAAAAATAAACAATTTTAAAAGGTAGAAATTTTTTTTTTATTTGTTTAAAAGGCAAATTTTGTCCCATCATTTGATCAAGAGACTATTTAATATCTGTTTCTAAGAATCAGTCAGTCGCGTGTGGGTGTGTGGATGATGTAATCAAAAGAGGCATACAAAAAAAGCCAATTTAACTTCAGTTAATGCCCTCGGTATTATATTTTTAAACTCCTCTCAAAAATGTAGTAAAAAAGTTATACAAATTAATTGTCGCAAACAAATTAATATTAAGTAAGAACGAATCAAAAATGATATCGAAATATGCTGAATCACTAATGAGACAGGCGGGATGAAAGACATCGAAACCAATTTGATTAAATAGTAAAACTAGAAAGTGTTTCAAAAATCCGGACATGTATCAGGCTTCAATTTTTTTTACTGCCACAAAATTTATTAGAGACAATTCGTTAGATTTCAATACGGGTTATGTTTTTTCATTAATTAAATATTAAACACTAACTAATATTTGTCTTTCAAAGCTTTTCATTCTGTAATAACGAATGTCAAGCATTTAAAGTATCCAGTTCAAGAATGTCAAGTATCCAAATGACTTCATTTATTAAATTTAAAAAAAAATAAAAAAAATAATAATAATAAAATATCCGCAAGGCAGGTGTGTATATTTGGGGCTGATGATTATGAAATCTAACACAAAACTGTGAGATCACGGGCTCTATTCCAGCTGATGACAGTTTTTAATTATTATTTCTTAATACTGAAAAATTTATTTCTTATTTATTTTAAAGTATGAATGTTAAAAACTAATAATTTAACAAGTATTTAAAAAACTAGAAAGCTACAGCACCTGTTCATTTTACACACTAACCCTCATGGTTGCTTCTGATTAATCATTGCAGATTAAGAGGAAAAACGGTTTAGTTATTACCCAGTGAAGATGGACTTAAGGGTACTGAGTTCCAATCCCAGTGTTGACTGGTCGATACGAATTCTACACCCGGCTTACACCAGCCACTGTACCGAAGTAAAATATCATCAGTGATAGACGGATCATAGGTTAGAGTCCCCTTGTTGTCAGACTGACAGTGGAAAGCTTTTGTGGTTTTCCTCATCATGTAACTTAAATTCTGGTCAGTTCCATCAAAACGTCCCCCTCCTAGACAAAAATTTCTTCCAATACCTGATCCTGGAGTTCCCTTGTGTTCTGAATTGAGTTTAAAATTAGAAGTCTAATAAGTTGAACATTAGTAGTCGTAAACTCGAAATTGGGTTGGCTGTTCAATGACTATTATAAAATAAACTAATAATTTGGCCGGGATAGCCTGTTTGGTAGGGCGTTGAACTCGTGTTCGTGAGAATGGGATTTCGAATCCAGCCGGCTGAAGAATACCCATGTATAAAATGGTGACTGGTGCATGCTAAATCTGCCGTGGTCACAAAGTCCTCTAAGTTCTCACAACAAATCAATACCTCTGGGTACTGATCCAATTCTATTGTCTTCTGGATTGAGTTCAAAATTATAAGATTATTATTCAATATTATACGGAGTGAAACATTTGTAGTCGTAAACTCAAAATTAAGTCGGTTGTTCAACGGCGGTTATAAAAAAAATGAAACTAATAATCAAATTGTATTTTCTTATGTTCTTTCTAACTCCTTGCTTATTTTTGACACACCTTCATAATTTCATGTTTCTAAGTCATAGAGCAGCAAAGCGAAATGAAACGTTAAAAAAAAAAAAAAAAAAAAAAAAAAAAAAAAAAAACAATTTAGAGAAAAAATTCGCAAAAAAAAAAAAAAAATCATTTAAAATTCCAAATAACATATATTCAGAATTTCAGGAAAAAAAAAAACTCTGTTAAACATATAATGGTTCTTCTAACATGCCAAATCTTTACTCTGTTCTTAAAATGTGCTTATGATGTTCTTAAAATGAGTTTCTGTTTTTTTTCTCGTTCAAAAAATATGTGCAATAATAGAAAGGCTCTACATTATAGTCCCATCACAACCAATATATTTAACAATCAAGCAATATTATCAAATTTTTAATAATATAATGTTAATATTCAGCAATAAAAAATACGACAGTTTACTTTAGGTGTATAGAAATAGAATTGAACTTAAAAGGGCCCCATCATTTTCAGTAGCTTAGGGCCCCGCCAAGCTTAAATCCGACCCTGAGATCACCTAGTAAGCATAACATAAGCGGAGGGATACACTGGAAGTTTTCTAAAGTTCTTCCGGCTTTAGGAAGCTTGTTATTGATAAGGTATTAAAGATCAAGTTTCTGCTGCTTATTTTCTCTCTCCCACTCTAATTTAGACACTAAAATTTCAATCAATAAAACCCCCGTAGAGACTAACATACTGTAGGTAAAAAGTAGAAAAGCTCCTTCCATATCTGCTAAAGTTAATGTTTTAATGCGAGCTTCCTCACATTGACATGCATCATCTTTCAAGTGCAACTGAAAAACATAATGATCCAGTGTCTTCGAATAAAGACCGGTTTCGAATATTCTTAGAACTACCTCATTAAATTTTCTTTTTAAAGGAAAATTTTCCGACATAAAAGCCGCGAGGTTACATTTGAAGAGAACATCCTTCGAAATGGAAACGGGAAAACCACGTTGGTTGTACAACTGAAGTCCAAGTTCAGTGGTAGCTAGGGCAAAATTGTTCTTAAGGTGTTCTACAAAAGTGTCCTTCGTCACGCTGAGTTCCCATCCGTTTCTAACAACAATCCGTGCAAGTTCTCTTACTGTTGGGTTAGTGCTGGTTTCCATATAAAAAAGAATCTGTTTTATCTCTAATGGTGTCCCTACCTTATAACCTCCTCTTTTTACCGCAGCCAGTAAAATTTCATTGTTATCGATTGGAGGCTGACGTCTTGGCACTATCATAAAATTCAAAATCACAGCGATATAAAAGAGAGTCAGGAAATAAGCCCCTAAAATCCAAAAACCACGCAAAATTCTCTCGGGAATGGAATTCGTGCCATCCCGAATACTTTGTGACACAACTTCGGAAAATCTTTTGAAGAATTGGACGGGGTAAGTTAAACGCCTACCCTGAATCAAATAAAAAGCCAAACTCATTAATAAAAGGGTCAGAAAAACCGATATCCACATTGATGGTGGGAACGGTTCCATTAGAACAAAATGCTTCTCAACATAATCCGGCAGTTTCGTCATGAAACGGACAGTTAGGTATAAATATGGAAAACTTGTGTCAGCGTATTTTGACAGTTCATGATTTTGATTCATACTGGATACTGTAAAGTCTACTTCTCCTCTTGTCACCATACCAAGGCAACCGTCAAGTAGTGAAGCATTTTCTGGGAGGGTTGTCGGCCATCCTATTTCATCAACATAATATTCCAGAGATATATGTAGGCCATCAGCAATCAAGTGAAGCAATTCCCCTTCATATCCACTCAGTACCGGTCGAGCGTCAGGTTTGATCTCTTTAATGATGTAAACATCGATGAGCTCATGTATGCATGTTTTAAATTTTGGTAATGAGCTTGGGTATGATATTATTTGTTTAACTGTTGACATGTCAGAAAATGTTTAACAGTTAAAAACCTTTTTTGGAAAACATCTAATATCTTTTATAATGTAAACGTCAATGAGTTCATGTATACATGTTTTAAATTTCGGTAATGAGCTTGGGTATGATATTATTTATTTAACTGTTGACATGTTAGAAAATGCTTAACTGTTAAAAGCCTGTTAGGGAAATATCTGATTGAGACGAATAATAATTATAATTAGATATTTTGGAGGATATTTTTAATTAAAATAATACAAATTTTTTCCACTGTGTGCCATAATAATTTTTAAATTTATGAAGAAAATTGACGATATATTTAGCAGCGAATAAAAATACTAATAAAGTAAAAGAAAATACTTTCTTGAAGAATTACAATTCGTTATATTTGAGAACATAAGCTCACCAATGGATTCTTCAAAATAACGATTAAATTATCACAGAAGGAACGAATAATTTAATACGAATAAAGTCAGAAAATTATATTCTTGAAGAAATAGTTACGAACATGAAAGCTCACCAATGGATTCTTCAAAATAATGATTAAATTATCACCGAAGGACCGAATAATTTAATACGAATAAGTCGGAAAAAAGTATTTTTGATGAAATATACATGAGCATTTAAGTTCACCAATGAATTCTTTGAAATGGCGATTAACTTAATATTGAAGTAACGAATAGTTTTAATAAAGTAATAGAAAATGTATTCTTGAAGGAAAGTAATTCTTGATATTTGAAGACATAATTTTCCAATTGATTCTTCAAAATAACGACTAATTTGATACTGAAGTAGCGAATAATTTAATATTAAAACGTAATGAAAAATATATTCTCACAATAATATCTTTCGATAAGTTGAACATATTTTTTTATGCAATCGCAAAGATGCATACTTGCGTGTTTATTTTAAATATTTTCCGATCCACAAATACATTTCGATAAAATATCACTGATCATGGCGATAAAACCTGGTGTGATAAAGTTCTATGTGTACGAAATTTTACACAAAGCATACACTGGGTCAATAGTATATACACACAAAATTGTCCAACTAAAAAATGTCTTCAGGCATTGAAAAAAATTGCAAATAACTTACATAATCATCATCAAATTTGCCTTAATTTTGAGGGAGGCAGAGAAATCTTCCCTGATTGCTAAAAATGCTGTGTGCTCGCCGAAACTAGCTTCGCCGGAACATATTCTGGTATGTCTTGGACTTTCTAAGGTGGATCTTGCATCTAATCCCCTTTTTGTTGAGGATTTTCTTGTTGCCCTGGAGCTTATGTCAGATAAAGAAGATAAGCAACAACACAAACTACCATTTAATTTCTTGATGTGATAATGTTTACAACAAATTAACAAAAAGCTACCATATTTATGTTAACATATTCTTATATTCCAAAAACTAAAATATAGATAATTATCTCACGTAATATCCTTAATAATTTCGTAATTATAGTGTTTAGCAACTTATTTTTTCATGAACATAATCAAACATATTAAACTGTTGACATACGTACATATTAAACATACTAAACTGTTTTTTTAAAACATCAAACATATTAAACATACTAAACTGTTTTTTTTTTAACTTGAACTTAAAAAAATAGCTTACTATCGATATTTTGTTTTTGTTCTAGTTAGAAACTTGGGATGATGTAATCAAGTATTTACCGAGAAAAATAAGCATCTTATCAAACTAGTTAAAGGAGAAAAAATTATTGGATTTTTTTTGTAGCTTATTTGTTCAGTTGTCACGCTATATTTAGGAAAATATATATAATATTTCGCATTAAATTTTTGTTGTATACTTCCCCATATTTGAATGACTTCAAGTATTAAGACGTTGCTTAGTAACTAGAACTATTATAAAATAACTTTCTTCGTGAAATGAAGAATTATTTGATTTATTTGTTAATATTTCGTAAATAAGATATGCATTTTTAAAAACGTACTTTATCTTGTTTGCAATCCATTCTTTATCTTGTACAGAAAGACAAATCAATCACCCAAAAATGAGTTGGCGGCATAAGTTATTTTGTCAAAACAGGTTTATCGGTTATTTAATTTTTTTAATGTATTTATTCCCTACATAGATTGATAATTGGCATTAATTCAGTAATTCCTTTCGAAACAAAAGCAGCCTCGGAAAAATTACGAAGAAACTGGTCTTTTACATCCGACGTAAAACTTCGGGGGAAAAAAAGGAAATGAAAAAATTGCTTATTTATTAGATCTAAAGTATGTAATTTGCCTACATCTGTCTTGTGATCAAAATAAGGTTATTTTCATAGAATATTTTTCAAGGACTTACTTTCACTTTCTGTAAGTAGGTATGAAAATTCGAAAAACAGCAATTGCAAAATTTGTAGTTTAAAAAAACATAGTTTTTTATGCATTGAGATAAGTTGTCTGAAATTATCAAACTCCCCGCTAAGGATTTCAAACTATTAGCCAGTAAATTAGCCAAATATCAAAAGTTTTCGCCAATTTTCGAAAGTCTTTACCAAATGCAAATCTTAACAATTTTTTATTATTAATTTTTTTCCCGTTGTAGCGTATCAAGCTACATTAAAGAACTGTTCAGTTTTTTTATAAAATTACCCGTAACGGGATAGTGAAAAGATCATAGAACAACAAGAAAAACCCGTAACGGGATATAAGGAAACTCATCCGTAGCGGGATTGATAAAATATTATAAAACAACTAGATAAAGTGCCCATAACGGGATATATGAAAACGCAAATTCCACACAAAACTAATTCTAAAAAATTAACAACTTTCTGGTGTTCTAATTTTATCGTCTGCTTTTATTATTTAAATTTATCTTTTTATGTGCTTATTTTACTTATGCTTTTGCCAGCCCGTTAGTTTTTAATATTTTTACTTTTATTCATGCTTTTGCAAACCAATTATCTTTCTTATATTTTTAGACTTTATACCGTGGAAAACTATTTTACGGTCATTTGTTTCAGACTTATGTCATTTGGACTCAATTCTTATTGGTTATGTGGCGCATCTACGGAAAAATACTGCAATCGAATAAAAAATACTGATTTGTTTAGAAAAATTCGTTTTGACATCATTTTGAGGAACGAGTTAAATATATATTTTTCCTTCCAGTGGAAAAAATCATTCGCCAATACTTTCACGAAAACACAATTTTTCGCCAAATTTAAGATTTTATCGCATTTGGCGAGGTGGCGAATGCTTAGCGCGGGCCTTGATTGTGTAAATTCGCGGTTGTTACAATGCTAAATCACGAATTTGTTGAATTGGAATTTACACATAGATTCATTTTCTGATCAACAACACGATGCCAAAAACACAAATGTTACACGTGAGTCGTGCAGAGAAGGGTGTCTTTTTATAGTATATGAAGTATAGTCTATGGAATATTAAACATTTAAGTACCGAATTTAAGAGGACAGGAATAAAGATTTAGAAGGTATAATAAATGTTAAGCACACAAAGTACAGTGCTCAAAATAAATAAATAAAATAAAATTAAAACCCTTTAAAGTATGTAATATTAATTGACAAAGGGCAAAATTTTAATGAAATCGGTCGCATAGCTCTGGAGAAAAGAAAATTTAAATATAGTACTTTTTTGAAATTTTATAAATGATTCGCCCAATTCAAACCAATGATTCAATTCACCTAAAAATTAAGGAGATTAACATTATTCTTATCAGGACATTAACATAATTATTCTTATTCACGTTCACTCCAAGTAGTTTAAAATGTGAAAGAAATAATGACAGAAGCTTTTATTAGGTTATCATGACCTTTTTTCTTACTATTTAAAAGTATAAATGAAAGTACAGAAAAAAGAAAAGGAACGAAATAAAATATCTGTAATTTGACTCATTTTTTTAAACGAAACAGTCTTAAATATTTAGAATACATGAACGAGAAAAGAAATTTAAAGTGCCTGTCATTGTTCTATTTCTAGAGTCTATGACTTCTCCGCGGTTGCGGGCAAGCATTTAGGGGAAAAAATTATAAAAATTTTTAAGAAAAAAAGAAAAAAAACACAATTCTATCAAACTTAGTCATATTTCCTTATGAAAAAAATTTAAAAATTTTTAGCGAAAAAATTAGAATAGTTTTTGCCCGTAAATTATTACCTTAAATCACAGACATATAACAGTTGGAGCCAGAAAAAAATTGCACTTATAGTGTAAAAATACAATACTCTTTATTTTCGCATAATTTTTTTTCTATATTTCATGCTTATTAATTTTAACTAAATTACTTTAAACATAAATACAACTTGTATAGAATTATGTTAACAAATCAGATCATTTAAAGTACCTTATTTAATTTAATAATTAAAATTTTATTCTAAAAAAAAAAAACCCAAAAAGACGTATTTCTCAAAAAGATGGTGGTTTATGCTCGTCTTGGCCAAAAATCGCTTTTTTTTCTTTTTTTTTTAAACATTATTTAACATTATTTTTTTTAAAGTTTGAATAAATTCTTTACATTGTAACCTGTAGTGCTGCCATCTGTTATTTTTTTTTGAAAAATTCTTTCTAAATAGACATGCCATAAAAATTTAAAATTTTTAAGTATTGCGCACGCGAGTAAACATCAAAAAAAACGTTTCGCACATTTTAGTATTTTTTTTGGATTAGTGTTCTCTAATTAAAAGGAATTATTTCAATTATGAATATTATAATTCAACGCCGTTCTTTTGTTCTTCAACGATAATGAGGCCGATGAACGCGACGAAAATCAACGTTTTCTTTCTTACTTTCTTTTTTTTTAAAAGTATATTTGATTGTTGAATACAAAATCATGCAGTAAACAGATTTTGACAGACAATTTAAAGTAATAAAGTAATAATAAAAATAATAATTTAAATATTTTTATTTTGTTTTATTTTAGATTTAATTCAAAAATAGAATGCAATGATTATAATTAACATTATTATTATTAATATTTTTTTAAAAAAGAAAGAATTGTCTGGGAAATTTCTACTTAAACCTTAATGTTCATATAACTAGGTAGTTGAATAAACTAGAATTATCATTTAAATTTTTTTCTTCAGTTTTTTTTAAGAACAACTTATATAAAATTTTAACTTAATTTTTAAATAAATTGTTTCAAAAAGTTATTATTTATAAACCTTGTTTTTTTAGTATTTAATTAATTATCAAAATTTAATTATTCAACTTATATAAATAATCAACATTATTCAATGAAAACAATAAATTAAAAAATTTAAACTAGTTAAACAAATTCTACATTTTACATATTTGCAGTAGTTCCTTCTATTGCAATAAATTTTTTATGGATATACAATTACTAAAATTTAGTTCTAAAGTTTAGTAGTTGGTTTAGTAATATTTAGTTTTTTTCCATTTTATTTTTTTAAATAACTCAGCATTTTAAAATGTAACTACCAAGCATGAATTCAGTATTTAGCAATAAATGATGATAAAATGATATTTTACATAAAGTATTTCGTAGCCATTTAAGGAAGATACGTTAGATAAATATAAAGAATGTAAAATAGCAGCATTAAAACAAACAAACAACTACAAAAATACAAGACTAACTAGTTTTGTGCATGGCGTATTGTCTATGTACTTTGAATTTCACAATTCCACCAAAAAAGAAACCTTCCACGCTAAAAATTATTAATGCATTTCAAAAACATTGACTAAAGGTGCATTGAGATCAGCCACGGAGCTCACATAGAAATAATTTCAGTGCTTTATTTAGTTGAAGAACGGTCGAAATTTTGATTGTAAAATTCGAATTTGACAGATACAAAACTTCGCTAATAAAAGTTTAGTTGTTAAAAACTAATAAAAGCGTCTTTCAAAAAGTTTCAATTTCTTTTAATACTATTTATAGCATTTCATGGAAACTAAAATCAATAACATAGAAAATCACGATAAAACAGTGTTATCCATGGAAAAAATAAATAAATAAGTAAAATAGAAAAAAACTTTAGGAGTGTAATTTTACTCTTCTATTAACTTTTGAGGTGTGAATTTTAAAATATAGGGTTGAATTTCAAAACAAAGATTGCCTTTGTAAATTGCTGCAATAACACAGATATTATAACCAACATGAGAATTATTATATGAAGTAAATAAACTATAACTGGATGCGTTAGATGACCACCTTAAGGTCTGGTTTCTTAGGACAAGCGCCTTATCTGGGCGTCAGCGGGGCGTCAACGTCCCGCTGACGCCAACAAAATACTGGTTTGTTAGCTCAAGGCCTGGTTTCTTAGAACTAGCGCCTTATACCCTGTTTCCACTAGCCCAAGTAAATCCAGATTAAAGCGTAATCTAGATTTCAGTTGGTCACGTGATGGATTAAGTCTGAGTGAACTGGATTACAGTTGATCCAGTTTGAGAAACTAGATTAGAGCGCGCAAATCGAGATTCGTCTTCAAAAATGGAAACAAATATGGATAAGCAAAAGAAAATATCTTGGACAGATAGTGAGACGGAGTTATTAATCAATTTGTGGAAGACACACCACAATGACTTGCTGAAGGCAAAAAGAAATAAAACTGTTTACGAAAGAATTTGCAATTTTCTTATGAAATTTTTCTACGTGTAAATATAATGGTACATTAACTAATTTAAAGCTAATAATTGGGTTAGATATATTTTAATTAGGTATATAAAAAAATCTTAATTTGTATAAACAAAAACATTTTTTTATCAACTGTTTAATTTTTGTGTAGATGGTCCAAAGCAGTCAACGATCGCAAACTACCCTCAAAATTTGCATCTTCCTTTATTTCATTTATTTTAAAGATGAAGATTATTGAGAATTTTAATTCTATATTCTGTTGCAAGTTGGGAAAAAAAACCATTAACCTATTTGAAAAACCAGTTAGAACACATACATTTACGTGTGTTGTGAAATGAGTGCAGTGAGGAAAGTGTTGGCGATGCGCGCCTCTGCGCTTGGCGTCAGATTTTGTCATTCAATGTTATGATTCCGTCGGAGAAGCAGCTCTGACCAAGGAGCTGTTTGTTTTGTTGAATAAATGTTCGTTTTGTATTTAGAAGGCCTATGTGTCACTTTTATTTCCAATGCACCCAGCATCTGGTAGATGCAGCCCATGAACGATCTGGAATTTCTCCTTCGGTTTCTTACAACGTGTTTTTTATGAACTGAGTATGATCATTAATAATAATGTTCATTGGTACTTGTTTTCCCTAGGTACCGGGATGAAAACAAAGCCAAACTGTTGACTTAAAATAGTTGTCCTCTAATAATTACTTAAAGTAACAATTTATCAGAAAATGGTTACCATGTTCAATTATGACAATAAACAGTTCTATAGCAAACTGCAAGTTTATGTTGCTATTTATCTAGCCTGCAGTGAAAAGCAACATGTTTCTATTCATTTAGTTAATATTTTTGTAAAACGTGCTTTCATAAATAATTTTTATTTAAAAATATATTCAATAACTGAATAGTTAAAATATTTTTTATATTCTTAAAAGACAGCTATT
This sequence comes from Parasteatoda tepidariorum, assembly GCF_982258835.1. NCBI lineage: Eukaryota > Metazoa > Arthropoda > Arachnida > Araneae > Theridiidae > Parasteatoda > Parasteatoda tepidariorum. Next base: position 106,675,092 of record NC_141760.1, read on the forward strand.
AATTAAAAAGATAGAATGAGCCACTAAATATTAAGTTAATTTAAAATTATGTAAAAGTTGCTTTAGTAGTTAATAATATAAAAACTATTTCCCAAAAACAAGTTGCTTTATCTCCAAATCGATGTCCTAGTAAATGTTTGCACGTTGTGAATGTACATACATATAGATTAAAATTATGTATCAGGAATAAAAAAGAATTTTTATTGGTAAGCATACACTAATTATGATGTATGTATGAATAGGAACTCTTTTTTTGGTGACAAATTTAGCTATTTTCACTGATTTTTAACAATAAATCAACTCGATAAAAGACAATTTTAATTAAAGTTATGTAATGAATCTTTAATTAGAAAAAGTAATAAAAATAAACATTTAAAATATAAACATAACAAAAAACATCATTCATTATTTTCATAAAAATATGCAGCCATAGCATCTCTTACTAGTTTACGCTGATTTACGCTGCCCATAACACAGGTTGTATTGTTGCTATGCAATACAACATCTTTTTTCCAATCTGGATTAAAATAATCCCCAAACTGTTCACATAAATTGTTCAAAATGCAAGCTGCATGCACAACTGGTACAGCATTGTCTATTCTGGTCTCCAGCAACTTTAAAATTCTGAATCGAGCTTTCAACCTTCCAAAAGCATTTTCAACAATTGCCCGTCCTCTTGATAAAGAAGAATTGTATTTTTTCAATATGTCGGGCATTGCTGAATGTTCCTCATAAGGCTTTTGTAAAGTTTCCAAAAGTGGAAAGGCAGAATCCCCAAGAAAACACAGTGGGACTGAACACCCTTTGATTGTTTCAGATAATTTGAACAGCAAAGGATTTTCAGTCAGATAATTGTAGAACGCAGAATTCTGTAATACAAAAGCGTCATTGTTCCGTCCAGGAGACCCAATATTCACGTACGTAAATTCATAATTGTGATTCACAACAGCTATCAGCACGATACTATAAAATGACTTGTAGTTATAGTAGCTCGTAGCATGCATTTTCGGTGGCTGGATCTTAATGTGGGTTCCGTCAATAGCCCCCAAGCACTGTGGAAAACCCCAGCGATCCTTAAATGCATCTCTGGCCTCTATCAATTCTTCTTCGGTTGATGGAAGATGAATTAGATCACCACATTCCTCCACAAAAACTTTACAAAATTCAAGGGTAATTTTGCAAACAATGCTTTTGGATACACCAAACAAGTGAGCAACTGTTCTATATTCTGCAGATGAACTTAAAGCATACAAAGCAATGGCAATTCGCTTTTCTTTACGAATAGCCTTCCGGAATTTTGTATCCTTTCTGTCAAGGACGCATAGCTTTTCGCACAAGAACTGATACGTTCTTTTGCTGATCCTGAAGTTTTCTCTCCACTGGCTGTCAGACATTGGAGAAACAAAATCTTGCCAAAAGTAACTGTGTCTTTCTAAAGTCCACACAGAATGCCTCCTTAAACAAATGGATGCACTTAAGATTAAAAACAAGTGTAACACTTTGTTTCGCTCTCTTCTTCTTTGCTGAAGTAAATTTAGTAGAAGCTGCTGATTCTGCTGTAGCAGAACTAAACTGACTTCTAAGGACTCCATCCAAAATTAAAACATTTGAGATGAAGAAAGTAAGATAAGAAAAAAAAGTAGTGTTAAAATATGTAGTAAAGTAATTAAGCAGTAATAGAAATGAAAATTAAAAATTCGGTTTTAAAGAACAGCAAAACAGTCAAATGGTTATATGAAAAAATTAAAATCGAAGATAATGCAATAAAATATGTTATTTTAAAAATGTAAAACAGAGAAACAAGAAAAAATCAATGAAAATATTAGTTCTGAAAAGAACTGTTTTTTTTTTAAAGATAATGAATGATGGAGGAATAAATTAAATAGCAACAGGCAACTCAGGATATAATGGATGTCAAACGACGCTAAGTAGGGTTTCAGTTTCAGTTTCGAAGTCTTTTTTGCCACACTTGTAACAAGCTTTTAGCTTACTTTGCTCAACATGAATGATCTAAATAATCTAGGTACCTGATGCAATCGTTAGTTTAATCTAGTTTCGAGAGTACATAAGTGGAAACGCTCTTTTGACGATCGGATTTCGTGTAATCTAGATTACTGGCAATCCAGATTATCTACAGCTAGTGGAAACAGGGTTTATTATCTGGGCGTCAGCGGACAGTTGACGTAGAGCTGACGACATAAAAATACTTTTTTGTTAGCTCAGCGTGAGCAGTCGGTCCTACTCAGACATTATCTCTCATTGCGCATGCGTTAATAACGTAAACAAATATTTATTTTGAATTTGTATTGATTTTGTTATTGTCGACCAGTGTTTTAGAGAACAAATAATGACTTTGTCCAAGAAAAAACACATTATAGCTGAGTTAAATGAAGAGTGCTATGTTTAATGAAGAAGCTATGTTTAATGTTAAAATCAAAATCTTGGCTGATTTCAATGTGCTGTTGGATGTTGTCCGCCATTGCTTCTGTGGTTAACGTCACGTTGTAATCCAACTGCAGCTGAGTTGGACGGCAATTGTAGTTCAAGATGAGCATTCGATGACGTATACTATTGAACTCACAAATGGACCAATCAGAGGTTAGCGCTGATTTCCAGCTGACGGCTTCCTGTCCTAAGAAACCAGGCCTTAAGTCAGTTAGTCACCGGACCGATATATTGAATACAACTTTTGCTTGCATCACATTACACATGAAACTGATCGTTAAATTCCAATGAATCATTTAACGAATTTATAATAGAATATTAATTTGCACGAAAAATAATAATTGTAAAACAGTCAATAAGATCAGGCACCGATTTTAAAAACTTAATCTTAAAATGTAGCGTAGAATTACGTTATTATTAAAAAGTAAAAAACGATTTTCAAAGTTTTAAATTTTTATTATAGAAAACAATCAAAATCAAAAATGCAAAAACAGCAGTACAGATAAATTAAAGTTCTAGATTGCCTAGTTTAACACCGAAGTCAAGCATCACTGGCTACGGTCACTGTGCGGGTGGGTGACCACTTGGATCAGTCAGCGTAGGGACCCTGGGTGTACGGTATTGGTCCTCGTTAAACTGTGCTACCGTAAAGTGCTCGACTTCACGCGCAGGTCGTCGGGCTACCGAAGCGGGGGTGCCACCCCCTCCGCAGAGGATCAAAATTGTGATGGCATGTCTTCGGATCATCCTCCGGGATGTTTCCCAGACCGTCGCCAATAGCCCATTGCGCAGCTCTAATTCAATTTTGATTGGATGTCGCCGATCACATGGGTAAACAGTCGCCATTTTGTTGACTAGTTTGAATGGTGAAGTATCATTGGCCTCGATCTGTTATTTCTATTTTCGCTTTTCTTTTTACTTTATTTGTTTCATACTTTTAAATTATTAATACAAGGTGTTGCGCATTTGGTAGTTCTAATAAGTCATAATTAGGCGTTAAATTATATCGCTTACCTGTTGATATCGCAATAGAGAGCGACGGAAAGTATGACTGCATAGAATTAGCAGAGATATAAAACTTCCAAGCGATATCATAAGTACGATAAAATTTTACAATAAGAGAATGCTAAAAAAATTGTCCCGATATATTTTAAATTGCTCATTATTTTGTTTGCTTATGTGGAATTTTCGCCTTTCGAGTTTTAAATAAATATCTATATTGAAAATTTGAATTGTTTTGTTTTATTTTATAAAAGAAAACTATGTCTATTTCAATAAACTAACAATTATGACAAGTATTTTCCTCTTTAAAGATATATTATTAACATTATTACTGATTAATAAAATATAAAACTATTAGAGTATCAAATTGAATACAATTTAAATGCCTTTGTACGAATTCAGTAAAATATATATATTTTTTTAATTTTATATGCCTAGCAGCTTGATAACTTTACTTTATCTATTTGATAAAATAATTGTGTGTATCTTGATATTTTTTAAAAAGAAATATCAAGATTTATTTATTAAAATGAAACATTTACCATACAATATGATAAATACTCAAATAATATATCTCAATCATAGTCATCAAATCTATATATATATAAATTAAATACGTCCCGCAGTGGACTGATCGTTAAGACGCGGTTTCCAATAGAATACCGAAGTCAAGCATCACTGGTTACGGTCAGTAACGCCCGTATTCACCATTGACCCTAAAGGCCTGTTTAGACGATCCAATTTCTTGGACAGAGATTGATTGATATTGATGGAAACTTGTTTTGCTTTGAGCTTGGATCGTGTAAACAAACATCCAAGAACTTGGTCCAACTTCTTGGACGATAGTAGAGCATGTTCTACTTTCCATCCAAGTTTTTTCTCCCTTAACCAATCAGCGTCTTAGGTTTCGTGACGTCAACAAGCTGGCAGCAAATTATGTCATTTTGTTGTGGGTTTTCATATATTTTAGTCCAAATAAATTGATCTGTCGAGGTTTATTTGTGTTATTATGATTTTATTTGAATTTATTTAGTAATTTTAAACTTATGTAAGTATTATTTTATAATGTTGAATATGAACAATGCGCATGCGCAAGTTTTTCTTTCAACGAATCAGCGACATTCAAGAACTTGGATATCCAATCATCATATCCAACGAATCATCCAATTTCTTGGACAGAGAAATCCGTCCAATTTCTCGGATTCAAGAAATTGGACCGTGTAAACAGGCCATAACCCTCAGTCAGAGTTCAAAACAGGTTTTATGAGAGCAACTCTAGTTCAGAGTCCAAAATTTCATTTCACCGTGTGCGTAACTGCGAGTTACTCTAACCCAGAGTTAAGTAACTTTAACTCTGGGTAACCGCGCATGCGCAGTAAACGAGTGTTTGCTCATTTACTTCGTTTTCTTCGTCGGTATTTTTTATATTTCTGCTCTTTTTCGTTTCATAATTTTAATAGTTTTGAATTTCGATTCTTTTTTTGTATTTTTAGCATGCAGATTTCCCCGGTTTGAGCAAACGCGGATATGAAGAAGGAGATTTTTTATTTATTTATGTTTTCAAAAATAACACTTTTGATGTTCGGTTGCTTATGTTCAATGAGGTCAATTTTTTCACTTGATGCAACTATAATTAATTTATATCTTTGCCTTGGCTTAAAAAAAATAGCATACTATAATATTAATAAAATGAAAATATATTAATACAATGAAAATTAAATAACACTTTATTTTGATGTTCGGTTGCTTTTTTTATGTTTAATAAGATCATTTTTTTACTAGATGTAACTATAATTAATTTATATCAAATAAATGCTTATTAATAAAATGAAAATTAAATTTTCTTGAGTTAATATCTTCTACAGAAGATACTATATATATTTCTCAAATTATTATTAACAGTCGTTATAGCACTTAAATAATTTTTCACTCGAAAAAAAAAAGTCGTGGATAATAAAGATTGCGGCTACAATAATTCAAATGAATAGTGTAAGTAAGAAGATTGTAAATAATTTAATTAACTTTTACTTATTTTTTTAAAAGAAAGAAAACAACCGATACTTGAAAGAAATATAAAATTTAAAAAAGAATATAATTCATTAAATGTTTTTAGATTTAAATAATATCTATCGAGATGATAGATCTTGCCCAAAAATAAAAATAGTTTAGAGTTGTAATAATAATGTGCAATATTTTGATATGAAGATAACGAAAAGAATTTAAAACTTTTTTAATCCATAAAATAAAGCTATTAATTAAATTTAAAAACATATACATTATTTTAAATATATATTAGAAATTATGCTGAAATAAATATTACTTAATCAATGCAAATTTTGATCCGAGGTAACATTTTAACTACACAATAATTTGCATCAAATAACTTTGCAAATCAGGAAATTTAGAATTGTATAAGCATAAAATAATCTGCTGAATATTTCGAAAAAAAAGGATCATTTGGAATAGATTTATTGCTTAAAACTATATGAAATTAAAATGCCCGTCTTTAGTTATAATTTTTAATATATAGCCTGACTACTTTATGACATATATGGGGCATTTATACAACTGATATATTTCCATGTACAATTATCAAAATAATTAAATTTTTGAAGGCATAATTTTTTTTAAATTTTAAAGTTTTGGAATATTTGTTCCGATTATGACATTTTCCTTTAAAAAAATTGTTATCTTATTCACCATATCACCGACGTCGATTCTCTCTTATCATCAGCAGATGGCAGCACAATAGTAGTTATTTATAACTTCTGAATAATATGAATGTGTTGATTTATGCATATCTGTACTAAGAAGTTTATTATATACAATTTCTTTCAAAATTTAAAAAAAAAAAAATTCTTCTCAATGGTTTGAGTTATCGATAATATGTTATGAAAGGGAAGAAAAAAAAAAGATTAAAAATACGCTAATAAGGATGATAATGATGTTAACATAATCCCCTTGATCATAGTGTAAAATAAAAGTATTAAATAATTGTGTGAAATAAAAATATTTTTAATCGAATTTCAGTTACATTTCTATGGTTGCTTGCGGCTTTATGATATCCATAATAATAAAATATCTAAATTCATAATAATAAAGCTCGGATCCTTTTGCTCATGAATACAAGTCAGTTAGGAAAACGAAACTAAACATATTTTTTATTTGACCAGTAAAAGAGAGATTCAAATTTAAATACTCGATGCAATCTTTTTTTCTTCTTTTAATAGAAATTTTTAAAAAAAAAATAACAACGAAAATTGAAAACAAACGCTATTAATACGGCTATAAATCTACCGCCGGGATGCAATCAACCGCCTGTAACTGCCGGTCAAGTAACCCGCAGTTAAGAAACCGACGGTCAAAAAATAATGGTGGAAATCGCTTTTGAACTCTCGGTCTAAGTTTCCAAACAGGGGGTTTTGGAACTGGGAGTTACGCGTTAGGTCAGAGTCAATGGTGAATACGGGGGTTTAAGCGAGTGGGTGACTATTTTGATCTGCCTGTTTAGGAACTGAGAGTTCGCGGTATCGGTCCTCGTTATACTGTTCTAACGTAAAGTGCTTGGCTTCAAGCGCAGGTCGTCGGACTACCAAAACAGGGGAACCATCCCCTCCGCAGAGGATCAAAATTGTAATGCCATGTCTTCGGATCATCCCAACAACTCCTAGAAAAGAGCAGGCCTCAGCACGGGTTACCATAAATATCCTTTAGTAGTCCAAATGAATGACATATATCGTATTTTCAACCACTGCGCAGCTTAGTACCCCAAACGTAATGACATCTTTCTTATTTTTCATCTACTGCGCAGTTAATTTCGTCACACCGGACTACTAAATTGATCCGTGCTGAGGCCTTCCTACTTCTAGGAGGTGTTGATCATCCTCGGAGATGCTTCCCAGACCGTCGCCAATAGCCCATTGGGCAGCTCTAGTGCGACGTAAGTAAAATACCTACCTACCTACATATAAATTAAATAGTTTTACAAAAATAAAAGTTAATTCTTATTTTCGTAATACCGATAAGATGATGATAAGATAATACAATGAAGGATAAGATTATTGTGTTATGAAAAAATGGGAAATTTCTTCGAAAATATTAAAGCTGTTCAAGTGAATTTATTGGTTTAATATTTATAATATATTTTATATTTTAATTGACAAACACATTTTTATTTGATTTAGTACGTTTTAAAAAGCAATTTCAAAACATTTTTCAATTTTGTTATTTGCATCGAAAATTTCAGTAACGATTTGATTTTAAATTTAATTAATTGCACTTAAAGTCTTAGCAAATTTTTTTTATAGAAGACCAAATAACAATTGCTATTTATTAAGAAGAAAAAGATTTGAACTATTGTGAAAAAAACTTTTTCTTTGAACACTGATTATAATGTCCATAATGATTTAAATCCCAAATTATACCACCTTCTTAACTTCATAAAAAACCGACTTCATAACTGTTTAGAAAAAAAAATTATAGCAGATTATGAAAGACGGAATGAGAAAGATTTTACTTATAGATAAGGCATTATTTTTACTGAATGGGATAAAAATAAAACGTGCAATTTCAGAGAAAAAAAAGTAATTAAAAGAATAAATAGTGAATATTTAAGTTATCTTGAAGAATATAAAAATAATGATCAATAAAAAGTGGCGTTTAAGAATAGAAACTCCATATCTACATTGAGAGTTGAGGTTACAAGAGACTTGTAGTCACCAAGATGGCGGCGTGTCGCTAATTTATCTACTTACCCGGGATTTTAAGATAACTTTCAAGTTATGGTAGGTAGATACTTTATTTACGTCACACTAGAGCTGCACAATGGGCCGTTGGCGACTGTCTGGGAAGCATGCCGGAGGATGATCCGAAGACATGCCATCGCAATTTTGATTCTCTGCAGAGGGGATGGTTCCCTGCTTTGGTAGCCCGACGACCTGCGCGCGAAGTCGAGCACTTTACGGTAGAACAGTTTAACGAGGACCGATACCGCGCAAACTCGGTCCCTACACAAGCTGATCAGAGTTGTTATTCTCCTGCTTACTGACCGCAGCCAGTGATGCTTATAGGAAAACAATACCTTTATGACTTTTATTAGTTTTATGCTGATGACAACCAGAAAAAATATGGAAATCAATGTGGGAAAACTGGATCCTACAATGTAATTTTCCGACCAATAAAAACTGCACCGACAACAATGGAAAACTGTTTACCATAACGTTATACGCAGAAATACTTTACGTATAACTAACTATTCAACACTACATAATGAAATGAATCTAAATAAATACTTAATGTATAACTAATTATTAACGCTACCTAAATTATTGCTTAAGACAACCTAACAAAATGAATAATTACTATGTTTCCAATAGATTGATAGATATAGACCAATAGATAGACCCTTAGTTATGGTTTCACATTTTCAGAGATGCCATTTAGTCTATTATAATTGACTGCTTTTCTAAGGGATTATCTTTATTCACAAGCAAGGACAAATTTAGCATTTTTAGCAAAACCTTTGCAATTGGTATTTTCACTAGCGGTAAACTTTTTGAGGAGTAAAAACTCAAAACCGATGAGTGAAACACACGCCTAGATGCGTTTGGGATCAAATTCTTCACTGAAAATTAATGGAATTCATATTATTTTCAAGAAAAAGGGCTTCTTACTTAACAAAATATCATTCTTTATTCTATTGATCAAAGAAAAAGAACCCTTTTCACTTGTTGATTGGAAAAAAAGATAAAGGGAGGAAATAAAATGATATGACGATCAAGTTTTGAAAGAAATACTTGATAGAGCGTGATTTAGTGCTGCTGTATTGATTTCCGATGAAAAGAATACTCTTTTAGATATGGCAACTTATTGCTCTTTGGCTTAATATCTTTAGATTTTGTAGACAACCTCTCCGCTTCATTTCTCGCCAAAGTTATTAAAGTGATCCAATTAGCTTTGTTTCGAGGATTTTAATATGATTTTCCTAATTTTTTCTATACATTTCTTGCAAAACAATTTTCTTTCAGAGTTCCTGTTTTAACAGTAATTTTGAACTAAATTGAATTTAAAATTTAAAAACTACGTTTTTCAAGTAGAACTAAAAAGGGGAAAAGAATTTATTTTTTGTTACACAGAAAACGAGAAACGTACGGTGCATAACTTTAGAAAGGTATGGGGAAGGGAGTTTTCGGTGGTGATGATTTTCGGTGAAAATTGTTACTAAAGTAATAAGCCATGTATTTTTCGTTTCAACAAAAGTAATCTTTCGTAATTGTTTCGTTTTACTTCTGATTATAACCTGGTAATCTTGATGAATTTAAATTGAATATTGTCACGAGTCATATACATAATGTAAGAAGAAAAGAAAAAGTAATTGTAAAACACCTTTTGGCCAATATTATACTGTTTAGAATGCTAACTGTTATTACTGTTAACTGTTTAAAATTTGTGACAGGTATACGTGACTGTTAAGTTTTGTCTATAGCCTGCTATACTAATTATCGACCTGATGCAAAATGTCAGAATAAAAAAATAAAGGCAAAGCTTTGTAAAAATGAAAAACGTTCGAGGTATAATTTTTTAACATTTGAAACGTTTCTGCAACGCTGAATTACCGGAGTTCATAAAAAATGTGGGAATCTCGAGAATTATTCAAATCAGTCTAGAGTTTCATTTAGTTGGAAAAATTGTCAAGTAGATGATTTAAAAAAAAATTTCATAATTTTTCAAAAATTTGTCCGTTCTAAATTCCAGATATCTGCTGAAAATTTCAGCTATCATGATATACTATTGATGATATAAAGCTGCTTTTACAATACATTTTAGAAAAATATAGTTTTTATAGTTTAACGTTTTTGTTGTTAAAATAAAAAAAAAAGATAAACTTGATGCATTTTCAAACAAAGAAAAATGTCGAAAATTATGCTCTGTTGAAAGTTTCAATGGAGTCATTAGGGAAAAAAAGGACTCAGATTAAGAAAATAAATAAAATTATTGTTTGAGTCTCTATATAAAACTAGTTATTAAAAATTTTGCCACCTATGTTTTGACATTAAAGTCAACACAATATTTTTACTCATTATCGGCAAATCACGATTTAAAAATCTGAAATACATTTTATTCATCAATAGAAAAAAATGTGCTCATTACACACCATTTATTTAAAAAAATAAAATAAAAATTAAATAAAAAAATAAAATAAAAATTAAATAAAAAAAAGAACCTTTTGTGTCAACAGAAAAGTAATTTCCTTTTAGTACAAATATTTATGCAGACAACTTACGAAGGTTAAAAGCAAGACGAAATTAAACCTCATATTGAAAGCTACTTTTAAGAACATGTTCTCGATTTCAACTATACATTCTACCTAAAGAACAAAAAAAAAAAAAAAAAAAAAAATAGAAGAAAGGAAACTTTTATTTTATTTTTCTCAACCCCCGGGGTAAAGTTGTATAAATACATTTTCCCTCAACCCGATTTTTAAGCATTCTCGAGTGAAAATGTTTCTATCTGTAAACAAATAAAAACTATTCTTGGATAGAGTGTAACAACCAACAGGAAATCAAAAATGTCACGTTTATTGTATTCTTAAAAAAAAAGTTTACGGTTTTTTTTTCTTTCTGTGTTTGTACCTTTCTTTATGGTACCAGAAATTCGTTCATTGTTGGATTTGATTTAATTTTTTTTTTCGGCGGAGAATAAAGAACACAAAAAAAAAAAAAAAAAATGCATGCAATTATTTTTTTAGTCTTGCTTCTTAGATTAGTATTTTAATTAATGTTTTTCATAAGTTTTAAAATTATTTACGCAATTGTGTGCGTGAAGATGGCTTTATTTTTGTGATTTACTCTCTCTGTGGAAGATGTTATTATTTCTTACCGCTTTAGACCATTGACTTAAATTTTGTGTTTTTAAGTTCATTGAATCAGTAATTATATTTAAATTAATTAAAAAAAACTCAGTTGAAAACAGCACAAAAGCTTAGCTCAGTAACATAAGTTATGTTTTTAACGTAGTTGAAAAACATAACTTATGTTACTGAGTTTAACACTCTGGTAAAATGATGTAAAAATAATTAAATAAAGTAAGAACTGTTTTTTCAATCACTTAAAACAGAAAATGTCAGACGCATCATTTTTAATAGCTTAGCTTTAATTTATTTGGTTCCGATTTCCAATAGCTTAGTCAGATCGATAAGTTTAATTTCACTTTTTACTTATTTTGCTACATCTCAAAATCTTTTAAGTGAATGGATTGTATCCCATGATATGTCATTGCTTTTGTTTATAGTAGGATGCACTTGCCAGGCTTGTAGTAGAATGCACTTGGGGGAGCATCCTACTACAAACCGGGAGGTCCTTGGTTCGAATCCCGTCGGCAGCCAAAGAGCAGCTCTCTCTCTCATAAATATCTCCTCCCACATAATTTTTCAGACTATTTTCAGACTATGTATATATGCACTTCGATTTTGAAAAAAAAAGTTTTTTCTCTTTTTTTTAAACTTCAACTATTATTTGTTTCGGAGTTATATAATGACACAATTTTCTCCATTTGCGAAATCTTTTTTTGCGGTTTGACAATTCAAAATTTAATGTATTTTTTTTCTCGGCAAAATTATATAATTTGTAGAAAAATACATTTAGTGGAGAAAAACAAAATGTGTTTGTGGCTTTCTTTATAGGAACCCTCCATTCCCATATTTCAACACACAAAGATATTCAAAAACGTAATATAATTAAAGAAATATATGATATAAGTGATGTTGTTGTTGACGTAGGTCATTAAGGCAATGGGGGTACGTTTGTTCTTGTTTACAAGTGGCGCCATCTATGGCCCCGAATTTGACTTCTGCCACACCCATTGTCACACCCGCTTATTGGGTGGACCCATTCATACATCCATTAATTCATCCACAGATCTTAATTCTGACCTGAACCTGAGAAGGATCTATCTCCAATCCAGTACCCCCAGAGGTTTAATTCGTTATGGGAGCATGGAGGACTATGTTACCCAATAGATTTAAAGTGCACTAGTCACCATTTACTACGCGGGGAATCTTCGGTCGGCTGGATTCATACTCCCGTTCTTGCAAACGAGATTCCAGCTTCCTATCAACTAGGCTATCCCGGCCCTGATATAAATGATGAATACACATAATTGGTATTATATTGGTAAAAGTATTGCATTTAATTTTGTTCATGCATTTAAGTATTTGGATTGTGCTACTTATTAAATGAGGCAATGTCTGTTTCAAATTATACAAAAGAATACGTTTTTTTAAAGCTTTTGCAACGAAGATCATGAAAAATCAGTGTTATAATATTTAACGTAAAAATGCTTTAATGATTACCATAGTGTAAATAGAGACAGGAACGTTTTATGCGTAATAAAATAAGTGTAGCAGTGATTATAGCATAGCTTGAATGGATTTTATGCAGAATCTTAATAAAAGCAATGGAATATTTAATAAATAAAATTATAGATATACACCCTTGTGCAAATTAATTGAAACAAACTCAATAAATTCAGAAAACTAAGAGAAAATACTATTTTATTTAAATTTATACAAACTTAAAAATTTTTAGTACACAATATGATCTTCACGACGCTTTATTAACATTTGAACACGATTCGGCATGGATTCCACTTATTTTTTACAGTCATTTATAATACACAGTCCAGTCACATTAATGTGACCACCACCTACTCTCGACGTCAAGGTGAAATAACCAATCGCAGAGTGTAGGTGGCAGCACATTACAGTGTAGTATATATATTGGATATCCTAGGGCATTGAAAAGCATTTCAGTCGTTGGCGCAATGCAGAAATGTAGTGATTTATCCGACGTCCAAAAGGGCATGATTATTGGCTTTCGGCCCAAGGGTGGAAGCATTTCGGAAACGACTGATTTTGTGAACTGTTCGCGTACCGCCGTGGTAAAAGTATACCGTGCATGGCAAAATGGCACTATACAGAACAAGCGGCGTGGCACATGTGGTGCACCATGGGCCAAAGATGGCAGAGGCGAATGAAGGCTACGGAGATGCGTTCAGACGAATAGACGTGCAACTGTTGAGCAACTGACCGTCCAGATGAACCAAGGGGCTACCAAGAGTGTATCCTCAACAACTGTTCAGCGAACGTTGCTGCGCATGGGCCTCCGCAGCAGACGCCTGGTTAATGCACCCATGCTGACTGCTGTTCATCGGTGACGAAGGCTGGAATTTGCACGCCAGTACCGCAACTGGACGTCCACAGAGTGGCAACAGGTGGCTTTTTCCGATGAATCACATTTTATGCTCCATGGGACAGATGGACGTTGGTGTATACGGCGTGAAACGTCTAAAAGCAACACCCTGCAACAATTGCCGGAAAGCTGATGGCTGGAAGAGGGAGCGTTATGGTTTGGGGAATGTTTTCCTGGCATTCACTGGGTGCACTCATCATTGTGGAAGGCACGATGGATCAGTACAAGTACGTATCTGTCCATGCGGACCATGTCCACCACTATATGCAGATGATTTTTCCTCAGAATGATGGCATCTACCACCAGGACAATTCGAGGTGTCATACAGCTCGCAGTGCATGTGCGTGGTTCGAAGAGCACCAGGATGAATTTATCGTACTCCCCTGGCCGGCAAACTCACCCGATTTAAACCCAATCGAGAATCTGTGGGACCACCTCGATCGGGTTGTTCGTGCCATGGATCCTCAACCGCGTAATCCAGCGCAGCTGGCCACGGCACTGGAGTCGGCATGGCTCAACATCCCAGTGAACACTTTCAGAAACCTAATTGACTTTCTTCCTGAACGTCTCGTAGCGGTCCGCTCTGCTGAAGGTGGTTATTCTGGCTTTTGACAGGTGGTCACATTAATGTGACTGGACTGTGTATTTGTGTCCTTGTACCACACATGATTTAACGCCGTGATTAGTTTCTCCATAGTTGTACAGTCCATATTTAATAGGCGATTCTTGCATATGGCCCAGAGATTCTCAATTGGGTTGATATCCGGAGAGTTCCTTGGCCATTCCAATGTCTCAATTTGATTCTCAGACATGAATTTCTTGACAATTTTGGACGTATGGCAAGGAGCTAAATCCTGTTGAAAAATCCCTGTTCCATCAGGGTATCGTTTCTTCAACTCTGGAACAACTTTTTTACCCAGAATAGTAATGTACTGCTCAGAACGCATCATACCGTCAATAGGCTGCAAAGGTCCAACCCCATTGTAACCGAAAAAACCTCAAAACATATTCTTTAAAAAACACGAAAAAAAAAGTTTGTTTCAATTAATTTGCACAAGGGTGTAGAATTTTTTTTTTTAAAAAAGTAGGTTAAAGATAGTCTATATACTCTCCTGAAATATTTTCCAAACATTAAAGAAAAATGTATATTTTTCTCATTAGAAAATAAATTTCCGAAGCAATTATGAAATAATGTCTTTTAAAAAATTATGAAACGGCTTTGTTAGTACTACTAAATTTCATTCTAAGTTAATTGAAAAGTGGCGCCAAGCTTGCAATTAATCGCATATAATAACACCATTGTCCTAAGAACTCAATAAAATTTTAAGAGCTAAACTACAAGTTTATTCTTAAGTTAAGTTCTATACTTTAAAAATCTTCGAACCATTCTATTTCTGTCCGACTATACCCCGGATATTTCATTTTATCAAAACAGACATAAATACAACGTTTACTATTTAACGCCACTGAGAAGAATATTTATCTTAGGACGACACTGAGTAAGCGAACCCGTCCCTCCTTTAAATCCCTTCCATTGGAATCTTTGTTGAGTGTCGTAAATCAGGGTATTTCGGTCTTCACAAACCCTAAACAAAAGGTAACCCTGTATGCCGTCGGCGCCTCCGAAATGATTGCTGGGGCGCCTCTTGGTCGCCGCCCCACTCTATCGTTTATGCTGACTCGGCGAGTAAGCAACAAGTCGCCATTCGCGGGGCAACCTGTTGTACTTTTAAAAAGAAGGAACGAAAGGTCGAATGATTGAATAGATGTAGCAGAAAATGTCGAATTGCATATTTTCATAGTTTTCTGTTTGTTGAGTTTAGTTGTGAGCTTAAAATATCCGCTGCAATTAATTTCTCACGCGTCGCGGTTATTGTGTACAGGCTTAAAATATCTTACTTTCAATTAATTTCACGGTGGTAGAGAGAAAGTATATCACCTAATCTTATAGGATTCGATCTTAAAATAATTCTAAACTAAAAGAGATTAATGTTTCAGATATCAAAAATACCCATTAAATTCATTATTTTGATATTTAGTTACAATAATGAGTGAAAAATGAAATAAAATAAAATAAGAATTTTTTGAATCTTGATTGCAAACAGTTCAGCATACTATTTTACAAACGTTTAGGAAGGAATGAAAATTGTAAATTTCTTATAGGATTCGATCTTAAAATGCTTCTAAATTAAAAGAGATTAATGTTTTATTTACGTAAAAAATACCCAATAAATACATTATTTTGATACTTAGTTACAATAATGAGCAAAAAATGAAAAAAAATAAAATAAGAATTTTTTTTTGATTTTTGAGTGCAAGCAGTTCCTCAAACGTTCATAAAGAAATGAAAATTGTAAATTTATGTCCTCTAATCTGATGCAATTGGAACGTTAAATAAATCTGAATTAAACGAGGTTGATTTTTTATAAAACAAATTTATACTAAAATCATAATTTTAACATTTAGTAAAAATAATTGATGAATAAAATCTGAACTTATTGATTTCGAAAACAGATTAAAATTGAACTCATTTAAATTTACAAAAGAATTTCCATCTTAAAAAAATCTTATTTAAAAGCAGTCATAATAGTACCAGGGTTATTAAAAAACAATCGACCATAAAGAAAAAAGAAAGAAATAAAGATGAAAAAAGAAAAAAAAAAAATACGTGATGCATTCTGCAAAAAATTTCGCCCGTAGCGTTAATTCGAACCAAATTTTAAACTTCTTCATTTTTGTTTTCATTCTTATACTTTATGTATTTGAATTATAGATATATCCCTTCATTTCATGCTAAAATTAAGAAAAAGTTATTTTTCTTAAATTCTTGAATTGATTTTTCAGTACTACACAAATCTATTCAGAAACTATTCTGAAAGCTTTCAAAACAGAATAGTTTTTAATTTATAAAAGTTAAAAAAGGGTGAAAT
This sequence comes from Parasteatoda tepidariorum, assembly GCF_982258835.1. NCBI lineage: Eukaryota > Metazoa > Arthropoda > Arachnida > Araneae > Theridiidae > Parasteatoda > Parasteatoda tepidariorum. The sequence goes on from NC_141760.1 coordinate 106,691,716, forward strand.
CTACAAAAAAAGCGGATGTCTTGATCATGGAAGTGGCTAATTTCTTGTGTTAAATGTTTTCTGTCAACATGTTAATTGTTTTCATTCCGTGGTAGAGGTAATTTCTTCATTATCAACTCTTAGCGAAATTCTGCATCTACTGGGAAAATAATTTTCATGTATCGAATTTTGTTCAGTCGCTTAGCACAACGGAGAGGAATTGGACTATGAATTAATTCGCAAAATTTCCCCTGAACATCATAGGGTAATCATAAATTACATGCGATTGCAAGCAAAAAATTTTGAATTAGATTTTTGTAATTTTAACTGTTTTGAAAAAAACAAATTTTTTTTCCTTTTGTTTTTTTTAGCCGTTTAAAATTTTTTTTTCATCGCATAATCAATGTTATGCATTATTATTATTTTTTTAAACTTTTTTTCATCATGTTTTCAAAAATAATTCGAATTCACATTAAATGGTTCGGAGGTCAGCGATTTGTTACACATTTGATGATAGCCAGACTCCATGATCATCGAGTTATTATAAATTGTTCAAATAGTTTTTGTCAAAAAACTGATATATTTTTTACTTTCGAAAAGTATTTTATTTTCTATGTAGCATGAACCATACTTAGAAACACGTCTGAGAGTAAACGTCTTTAATCAAGAACCCAATACTAGATTACATTAAAGGAAAAGTTTTGAATAAGTAACTTTTCATATGTCACTTTTACCACAAAGTAAATTTTCAAAGTAATTAGAAAAGCATGTTAAATATATTGTATATGTTTTTATAGCTGCAAAGTTATTAAAAACGGATACTTTAGTTTCCCTTAGTCATTTTATATTTTAGTTCATCAGAAAAATGCTTCACCTTAGTTTGCTCGGCCCTCCTGTCCCATGCAACAAGAATTATTTTATTGACAGTTAGAAGGCCACGTATTGGATAAAAAAGGAACGGCGTATATAGTTAATACTTATATAGTTCATACATATACATACTCATACGTACTACATAGTTCCCACGACTCATTGTTTTTCACATTTAGGAAAAATATGGAAAAACTTTCAGACTAAAAGTTAAATATTTTTGCCTCCTAATCAGATTAAAGGTAATAAATATTTTTATTAGTTGACACTAGTGTCACTCTATCAATAAGTATTTATAATTAATAATCATTATAAAGGTTAATTTTCTTAAAAATAATACACAAAATGAGAGTAATCAATCTAATACTAAGTTTAGGCAAAATACCATTTCTGTTCACATGACAACTGTGTCCTAAAAAATATGTTTTAAAATATTTTTCCATGCATTAATTAATATAAAAACTAATTACCATCAAACCATGTCTAAAAAGTGTTACTGAAGTATTTTCCATTATAGACAATATTAAGTTGATTAATATTATTAATAATACCGCTTTTAAAAAAAATTATGCTTTACAATTTTTAATATTCTACTTTTTGAAGGTGGATACCAACTTTATGAAAATGAACATCATTGCAAATTCTGTCTGTAGAGTATTGGAATTAACACTCTATATTTCAATCATATGTAATGAAAATCGTTTCAAAAGTATGTTTGCAAAATTTCTGTCTATAAAATAGGTGGAAATAACATTCTCAGTCATATGTAACGTTAATCGTTTCAAAAGCATATTCATAGAATTTCTGTCTGTAGGGTAGGTAGAATTAATATTCTAAATTTTATTCATATGTAATGAAAATCATTTCAAAAGCGCATTAACGAAATGTTTGTCTGTAGAATAAGTGGAATTAACATTCTATATTTTAGTCATATGTAAGGTTAGTCGTTTCAAAAGCATATTCACAGAATTTCTATCTGTAGAATAAGTGGATTAAACACTCGATATTTTAGTCATATGAAATACAAATCGTTTCAAAAGCATATTCACGAAATTTCTGTCTGTAGGGTAGGTGGAATTAATATTCTATACTTTAGTCATATGTAAGGAAAATCGTTTCAAAAAATATTCACAGAATTACTATCTATAGAATAGGTGGAATCAGCACTATATTTTAGTCACATGAAATACAAATCGGTTTAAAAGCATATTCACGAAATTTCTGTCTGTAGGGTAGGTGGAATTAATATTCTAAATTTTATTCCTATGTAATGAAAATCGTTTCAAAACCTCATTAACGAAATGTTTGTCTGTAGAATAAGTTGAATTAGCATTCTATATTTTAGTCATATGTAAGGTTAGTCGTTTCAAAAGCATATTCACAGAATTTCTATCTGTAGAGTAAGTGGAATCAACACTCTATATTTTAGTCATATGAAATACAAATCGTATCAAAAGCATATTCAGGAAATTTTTGTTTATAGAGTAGATGGAATGATCACGCCATAATTTATGTAGTAATATGTAACTTTTATTGTAGTTTTATTAACCTATTTCCCTTTCTATGGGAACAATATCATAAATTTATATTCAAAATTAAAGGGCAATAACTGTGGTGTACTATTAATTATTTATTAGGACTTCAAAATAAAATATGGAAAATAAAATATTTACTTCAAAATAAAATATTCAAAAAAGTATATTTAATTAATTGGCGTCTAATATAAAAGAATATATATTAAAGTAAATGGAACAACGTTACATAGAAGCCTCGCGAATACAGTCATTATAAATTTATATTAGGGAGGGTAAAAGAAAAGAAATTTAAAAGCTTTTGACTTTCCATTTCTTTTATATTTTCCTTTATTAATTTGAATTTTTTTGTTGCGCATCACACTTGAGACATAAAATTCATGTAAAGGTATGAATTTCATAAAAATAATATTGAAATGTTTATAAGAGATGTCCTTTAATTAATTATAGCTCAAAATTTCTTCGAAACTCTTAGAAATGAAAACTGAAATACAATTGATTACTTTTCTTAAAAAAATTTTGTTCTTTCTCGAGGAGTTTTTTTAAATTATTAAAATAAAATTATGATTAAAATTAGGACTTGAAAAATACTAAGGAATAGTAATTTATTATACTTTTATACAAATTACATCGATGAATCACCAAAAATTATAAAAGTTAATTTACACTTTATAAAATAAACTAATAATAAGGAAATTAGAAAAGAATTGCCACCATAATTATTTTATTACAATTTTTTTATTGGCATTGAACCCGTAAGGAAATAACTTTTGTAAAATTTTTAAAAATATCAATAAGTAGAAAATTTTTTTATACTTAAGAAAATAGAACGGAAAATAAATCAATGAAAAAGCAATCAAACAGAAATACAACACTTATTTTTTTAAAAGTTAACACTTATTAAAAAATTACTTCCATTCTTAAATTCTTCATATTTAAATTCTTTCAAAATTATACAAATTTTTTATATTGCGAACTATAAAATGTTTTCCATTATTATTTTTTTTTTCGTTATATTTTTCTAATTAGATATTTGTAAGTTTCTCTATTGCAATGGCAACAGAGATGACTTCAGCTTGCAACAGGAAAGAGAATTGTTGCAACAGAGAAGTTTTAATTTTCCATCAAGGGATTGTAAATAAGTTTAACCATAATATTTTGAAATCAAACAAAACTATTTTTATAGTTATCGAGTCTTTGAGCTCAAATACATTATTTATTTCAGGGCCAATCGGCTGCAACAGGAAAGAGAATTATTGCAACAGAAAAGTTTTAATTTTCCCTCAAGGGAATGTAACCAAGTTTTACCATAATATTTTGAAATCAAACAAAACTTATATAGTTTCCGAGTCTTTGAGTTCAAATACATTATTTTGAGACTAATCGGCTGCAACAGGAAAGAGAATTATTGCAACAGAGAAGATTTTTCGAGGCTTTATGTTAAAATACATTTTTTATTTTGAGACCATTAGGTAGGTTTCTATATCTTCTGACTATCTTTGACTATTTTTGTTGACTATCTTTGAGAGGAGAATACTAAGACCTAATTTTGGCGGAACACAAATTGATGATGGTACTCAAATTTAGAACTTTACTTTTCCTTCAAAGAATCTGACGTCATCAAACAAATATAAATCCAAAGTATCCAATTGAGCCACGATGGCTCAGGGGATAGAGCGTTCGCCTTCCAATGAGGTGAACCGAGTTCGAATCTCAGCGGTGGCTCTTCGATACGAATTTCGCATTCGGCTTGCACCGACCACAGTGCTGACATGAGTTATCCTCAGTGGTAGACGGATGATGGGTTAGAGTCCCCTTGCCGTCAAACTAACCGTGGGAGGTTCTCGTGGTCTTCCTGTCCATGTAACGCAAATGAGGGTTAGTTCATTCAAAGAGTGCTCCATGAAGGCTAAATTGCTACCAATACGTGATCCAGAAGTTCTCTTCTCTTCTGGATTGTGTTGAAAGTTACAAGACTACGTAGTTGAACGATAGTAGTTGTAAATCCAAAAGTTGGGTCGGCTGTTCAACAAAGGTTATAAAATATAAAATAAAAAAAGCATCAAATTATATAGGCTGGTCACGTTATTCGAATGAAGAATGAACGATCAAAAAAAAAAATATTTTTGACCAACTTCTGTTGGAATAAAGGCTAGGGGCTAACCCAACCTTTGATGGGTTGAATGCCTAGAAAGAGATTTTTCTAACCTGGGAGGTTCCTTTCCATGGATGAAGGTTGACATGGTCGATGTGACTCTCCCCGCATGGATGACAGAACGCCTACTTTGACAGATACACCCACTTCGATTTGAACACGCCTACTTCAATGAATTCTCCATTGAACTTTCTACTTGTGACTGAGACAGTGTCCACCTCTTCACTCGATGACTTGCTACTTGTGACTGCGACACAAAACGTCGACCTGTATACACTCGACTGTTAATGGCGACACAGGAGCGACCACGACCGTGAACGTAATACAACTCTCACGATCAGCATTTAAAAGTTCGATGATCGTAATACAGCTCTCCCGGCTTCTCACAAAGCAATGAATCAACTAGTGATATCCGTTCATCGAATTCTATCACAGATATAATTGTTCTTGGGAAGTAATGTAGTGCGTCTACCACTGCAAAAATATAATTCCAAATCACTAGTGTATAAGACATGTTAACTCGACTATGTTGGGGTACCTTAGCAAAATGAAGGTTGACATTGTCGATAACACTCCCCAGATTGACTTTTGGACAAGATGTGAACATGCCTTCCTTTGACAGAAACCCCCACTTCGAAATGAACACGCCTATCTTAACAATAACGCCCACTTTGATTTTAACACGCCTACTTCGATGGATGGCCCACATTGAACTGTTGACTTGATACTTGTGGCTGTGACATTATCCTCTTCATGCTTGCTTCTCTGTCTCGGTAACACACAACGTATACATTCGACTGCTAAAGGCAACATGGGAGTGTCCGCGAACGTGAACTTAGTACAGCTCTCACAATCAACACTCAAAAATTACAGTGATCTTAATACAGCTCTCCGGGCTTCTCACAAAGCAGCAAATTAACCAACTAGTGGTATCCCATTCATTGAAATTTATCACAGATAAAATTCTGGTGGGGAAGTACTGTAGTGTATCTACCACTACAAAAATACAATTCCAGTTCCCTAGTTTATAAGACATGTTAACTCGAATTTATGTTGGGGTACCTTTTCATAGATGAAGGTTGACATTGCGGATAACAACACTTCCCTCACTATGGGCAACAAAGAGCAGCCTGGAAGAAAATATTTGAGAAGTCGAAAATATTTGAGAAGTCTAGGGTCAATCCTGGGCTGTCATGTTACTGAAGAAGAAAATCTTTTGGTTTAAGGTATACTCGTTTCTGCAGGAAAACTACCTTTATCTTTGACATTGTAAAACCTGCGTGTAATACATTAAAAAATGAGAAATCAAAGAGGTAATAAAGGAGTGAATTGCGAAAGTTTGCGATTCTAAAATACGTGATTAAAATTCACTATAAAACCCTTCAGGTCAAAATTTTGCATCAGAAACTGAACAACATAAAACTTTCGTAGACGCACAAATCACAATCATATTATTTTGTATTTTTGTGTTCGAAATTCTCTCTGAAGAGTAATTTTAATTGACTTTTTACTAAGGATGGTATTTAAAGAGGTATTAACAATGATTAAAGTAAAAATAAGGCTTTAAATGTGGTTTTTGGGTAAGAGCTTCCATAAAATTCCAGCTATTATCAAAGGAACAAAAAATCCATAGATACCTCGCTTTTAGCGATGAAATTTCTTGATAAATGCCTTTTGTTCAACATCAAATCTGGTCAAAAAATTGCATTTCCTGGATCAGTAGTTATAGTCAAATGAGGGTTTTTCTTCGGAACAATTGACGTCTAAGAAGTTTTTATACAAAATCTTTGTTATGTTATTATTTCTCTCTCATTTTTTAACCGCATTGTACAGTCCATCCAATTCTATGCTTACGACTATCGATTTTCAACTCTGTAGTTTTGTCATATTGAGTCCAACCCAGAAGACAAAGGAAGTCCTAGATCAAGCATTGGAGCAAACTACCCTTCGTTGAGGACTGTTTTAATGGAAATAATCAACATTTGCGTTACACGGATCGGAAAACTACGAAAACCTTCTACAGTTAGTTCTACAGCAAGGAGATTCTAACCTATGATCCGTCTACCACTGAGGATATTTTATGTCAGCACTGTGCTCGGTGTAAGACTGCAGCAGAACGAGTATCAACCAGTCACCACTGGGTCACGTCACTGGAAGACGAACGTTCTATCTCCCGAGCCACCAGGACGCTTTCCTCATACTCCTTGAAAGAAATGGGGGTAATCTGAAGGGGGAGAACAGGCAAGTGATACATATTTTTCAATGTTGAGTTGAATGTGATTTATCTCAAGACACTGAGATTAATAGTTTAGAAGTTATAAGCGCTTTATATACAAACGTGCAACTATCTACGCATCTGATATTACTTGATATTATCTACCTCACTTACCTGTTTAGAAGAAATTTGATTTTGTCCCTCAAATTTCCCCATTTTTATTTAAAAGGGAGAAGCGTACGGAAAAAAGTTGGGGAATTGAGATATCATTTGAGATAACATAACAAAGCTTTTTGTCAAAAAATATCTTGGGTATTAATTTTTCCGAAAAAATAGTTTAATTTTACTGGACTAGGAGCAATGTGAAAATAAATATATTTCAAACCACTATTATTCAAAGAAACTTATAAAAAATGAATATTGATAAAATTTTAACTAATACTCAATATTACTCCTTAAATGAAATAAAAATCCGGTTTTAGTTTGAAGTTTCCAAACCTTTTTTAACGCAGTTCTAAATATTTCAACCACTTTTGCCATTGAAGTAAAATCGATAGTTGTAATTCATTCAAAGAGGGTTAAATATTTAGCAATAAGGTTTATTTAGGCAATAGATAAAAGATTGGTCCTAGAGCATTGAAGAGAGTCCAATGAAAATATAATGTTTCTAAAATTTCAACTAATATTTAATATTATTTATAAAAAAATTATTAAGAAATAACCGTTTTTATTTAAATATTCTCTAAAATTTTAATGTGATTCTAAAAACTTTAGTCACTGAAGTAAAATCGATAGTTGTAATTCATTCGAAGTGGGTTAAATATTTAGCAATAAGGTTTAGTCAGTCAAGAGATAAAAGATCGGCCTTAGAGCATTGAAGAGAGTCCAGTGAAAATATAATATTTATAAAATTTCAACTAATATTTAATATTATTTATAAAAAGTATCTCTAAAAATAGCCGTTTTTATTCAAAAGTTCCCTAAAATTTTACTGCGATTCTAAAAACTTTTGCCACTGAAGCAAAATCGATGGTTGTAATCGTAGTATCAAAGCGGGGTAAATATTTAGAAAGGTTCACTCAGTCAAGAGATAAAAGATTGGCCTTAGAGCATTGAAGAGAATCCAGTGACAATATAACATGCATACAACTCCAAGTAATATTCATTATTATTTTTTTTAAAGTATCTATCTTAAATAGCCGTTTTTATTTAAATATTCCCGCAAATTTCAACGTGATTCTAAAAACTTTAGAGCCACTGAAGTAAAATCGATAGTTGTAATTCATTCAAAGCGGGGTAAATATTTAGTAAGGTTCACTCAGTTAAGAGATAAAAGATTGGTCTTAGAGCATTGAAGAGAATCCAGTGACAATATAACATGCATACAACTTCAAGTAATAGTCATTATTATTTTTAAAAAGTATCTTAGATAGCCGTTTTTATTTAAATATTCCCGCAAATTTCAGCGCGATTCTAAAAACTTTAGAGCCACTGAAGTAAAATCGATAGTTGTAATTCATTCAAAGCGGGGTAAATATTTAGTAAGGTTCACTCAGTCAAGAGATAAAAGATTGGTCTTAGAGCATTGAAGAGAATCCAGTGACAATATAACATGCATACAACTTCAAGTAATATTCATTATTATTTTTAAAAAGTATCTTAAATAGCCGTTTTTATTTAAATATTCCCACAAATTTCAACGTGATTCTAAAAACTTTAGAGCCACTGAAGTAAAATCGATAGTTGTAATTCAGTCAAAGCGGGGTAAATATTTAGTAAGGTTCACTCAGTCAAGAGATAAAAGATTGGTCTTAGAGCATTGAAGAGAATCCAGCGAAAATATAACATGCATACAACTTTAAGTAATATTCATTATTATTTTTAAAAAGTATCTTAAATAACCGTTTTTATTTAAATATTCCCGCAAATTTCAACGCGATTCTAAAAACTTTAGAGCCACTGAAGTAAAATCGATAGTTGTAATTCATTCAAAGCGGGGTAAATATTTAGTAAGGTTCACTCAGTCAAGAGATAAAAGGTCGGCCTCAGAGCATTGAAGAGGGCCCAGTATAGCGTGTAATGACTATTTGCAGAGGGACAGACTCTGGGAGGGTGTGGACGGGATTGTTTTAATGACCATTGCCTTTAATAGGCAATAAAAATCGCACCACGCCTTTGTGGTCGCGCTTCCCTGACCGAGAGTACAAATTATTTCTCCCAGGCTCAATCTCAGAAAATTTGTCGATAGCACGCAGTATCAAAAAAAAAAAATATTGAACATGAAAGAAACATTCTTAATTTAGTATGTGAAATTTTTTTTTTGTCGTACATCAATTTTGAAATTGTTTTCTCTAGGGGGAGTAATTAAATGAATAGAAAAAGAAAACTATCTTGAGAATGTTTAACCTCAATAATATCGGCATTTTTCAATAAAAAATATTAATAGTTTAGTTCAAAACAAATGCATATTAAGAGCCTGATAGCTTGAATGTAAAAAAAAGAAAAAAACTCAAGAACCAAAAATAAGCCAGTTTAAAAACCTGGGAGACTGTGGGAAAAAATAAAGAACCAAAAATAAACAATTTAAGAATCCGAAAGTTGATAAGAAAAAAATGCGAACTTGAACACTAAAATTAAAACTTTTTAAATATCTCTAATTAAAGAAAATGGAGCATTTGTCGCAAGTCTGTGAGGAAAAATTAAGAAACAATTGAAGATCTAAGGAGCTTGAGAACTTGCGAGAAGAAAATTGATCATTATTAAACAATAAGAAAAAATGAACATTATTAAGAGCTCAAAAATCAGTAAGAAACCCATTTAAGATTCAAAATTTAAATATTTTAAATACCTGGAAGTTTATAAAAAAAATATGAGCAAAATTGGAGCATCTAAAACACTGAGAAGAAAATATTAAGCAAAGAAATAAGGACGAAATATGGCTTACTTTAAATACTAGAAAGTCTGCACGGAAAATATAATAATAAAATATGAAAAATAGCAGTTTAGGAACTTTTTAAGGGCTTTAAAAAACAGATTTATGATTTAAGAACTTTTTTTAATGATTTATAGAATCAGCGTGAATCTGTCTTAAGCTTCTTTTAATTTAGAAAATAAGAGGATGCATTTCACATAGCGCTATTCTAACTAGTAGTTCACAAAAATACTTACAAGGCACCTTACATTGTTTAACTATATTGCTTATTTATATATCATTTTTGGAAAAATTGAATTAAAGGAGCTTATTAAACCCATAACAAGGAAATGAAACAATATATTTCTTTCTACGACAGCTTCAATAAAATGATTTACATGACGTATGTGAAAGAATCCTATTTAAATTCAAATAGTGCTCGCAAAGATTTTTATGTAGACTTTACAAAAGTTTGACAGCTCACCTGTAATAGTATGTAGGAAAAGTAAAATTCTTTTTTATCAGTATCAATCACGATTATAAGTATGAGGGAAAAGTAAAATTCTTTTTTGTCAGTATCAATCATGATTATAAGTATGAGGGAAAAGTAAAATTCTTTTTTATCAGTATCAATGATTATGAGTATGAAGAAAAAGTAAAATTATTTTTTATCAGTATCAATCAGGATCATAAGTATGAGGGAAAAGTAAAATTCTTTTTCATCAGTTTCAATCATGATCATAAGTATGAGGGAAAAGTAAAATTCTTTTTTGTCAGTATCAATCATGATTATAAGTATGAGGGAAAAGTAAAATTCTTTTTTATCGGTATCAATCATGATTTTGAGTATGAGGGAAAAGTAAAATTCTTTTTTATCAGTTTCAATCATGATCATAAGTATGAGGGAAAAGTAAAATTCTTTTTTGTCAGTATCAATCATGATTATAAGTATGAGGGAAAAGTAAAATTCTTTTTTATCGGTATCAATCATGATTACGAGTATGAGGGAAAAGTAAAATTCTTTTTTATCAGTTTCAATCATGATCATAAGCATGAGGGAAAAGTAAAATTCTTTTTTGTCAGTATCAATCATGATTATAAGTATGAGGGAAAAGTAAAATTCTTTTTTATCGGTATCAATCATGATTATGAGTATGAGGGAAAAGTAAAATTCTTTTTTATCGGTATCAATCATGATTATGAGTATGAGGGAAAAGTAAAATTCTTTTTTATCAGTATCAATGATTATGAGTATAAAGAAAAAGTAAAATTATTTTTTATCAGTATCAATCAGGATCATAAGTATGAGGGAAAAGTGAAATTCTTTTTTGTCAGTATCAATCATGATTATAAGTATGAGGGAAAAGTAAAATTCTTTTTTATCGGTATCAATCATGATTACGAGTATGAGGGAAAAGTAAAATTCTTTTTTATCAGTTTCAATCATGATCATAAGCATGAGGGAAAAGTAAAATTCTTTTTTGTCAGTATCAATTATGATTATGAGTATGAGGGAAAAGTAAAATTCTTTTTTATCAGTTTCAATCATGATCATAAGCATGAGGGAAAAGTAAAATTCTTTTTTGTCAGTATCAATCATGATTATAAGTATGAGGGAAAAGTAAAATTCTTTTTTGTCAGTATCAATCATGATCATAAGTATGAGGGAAAAGTAAAATTCTTTTTTATCAGTATCAATCATGATAATGAGTATGAGGGAAAAGTAAAATTCCATACGATTATATAAATATAATACAATGATAATAACTTATTATTTTTTTAAAAATCATCCATAGCTTGCTATATTCATAAAAAAAAAAACCCTACAAATTGGATTTTGTTTTAATTATTTTGAACCACATGAATTTTACACGTTAGATTTTGAAAAGATACTTTCTTCACAGAATGGTGTTCTGAAAATCAAATTTAGAAAAATGACCTAAAATAAATTACATTTTCGTAAGTAATTCAAAACCAGCCAACCAAACAACGTGCAACGAAAACTATATAACTATATAAAATTTTGCAACGAGCTATAGTGCATCAATACTAGGCTCATAAGACGCTTCTTCTGCATCGTTTGCTGAAGTCTCATGTACTAGTGTAGCTTTTATTTTGTCCGCCCTGCTACTCTATAAACATATGACGCCCCATATGTTTATAGAGTAGCAGCCGTGATCATCCTCATTTTGAGCATACTCTTTGACTGCTGGATCTACATTTTATTCGAACTGTTTCAAAACTGTCAATAATCCTTTGCAGTCTTCATCAATATCATTACAACTAAATAAGTAGCAATTTCAATTCATTAATTCCTTCAACTCATAAGTTGCAATTTCAACATTTCAAGCATCCTCAATTTTTTCTGACATAACTTAAATAAATTAATACAGTAAAACAGTTAAAATTATAGCATTTTACTAAATTGTTTTGTTAAGAGTGAGCAAATCCATTTAACAGCCGAGCAAGTTTACTTGCTTATACATGCCACAACGCGTCTTGCATCGCACTCAACATTTTAAGCAGTAACTTTTGCATTTTTACGAAAATTAATACACTATTTAAAAAAAAAAGATGAACTATCGAAAAGTGCAATTGTTTACTGTGCTTTCCCCCACAGAGGACGCCATACGACTTAAGGAACTTTTTGTAACAAATTCTCTTTCACATCCATAACTAATTTAAAGTACAGAAAAAGTCAGACAAACCCAGAGCAAGCCATGAAGTTTCAAATACTGAAAAGAAAATTTAAAATATTCAAATGAATATAAATTGTTAAAGATAACTTCGGATTGAGCAATGGAGAAGTTTTCTTCCAATAATATGTTTGCATTTTGATATTTTGTATTTTTTTCCCACTAATTGAAACTTCATTTTTTACTCTTGGTTTGTCTGAACTCAGTTTTTCTTTCTTTCAAATTTCTTATGGAGGTGAAAGAAAATTTGTGATGAAAAGTTTCTCCCGTGGTATGGTGCCCTCTTAAGCACTCAAGACAATGCCGAAGGCAGCAGGATAGAAAGTGATAGTAGTAGATGATTCGATACAAAGTGAAGTTAAGTAATGAACTCTCAATTAATGATGTCTTGATATGTAAATAAAGTACCCAAATCATTAAAAAAAAGCGAAAATCCAGTTTTTTAAATTCAATTTTTATCAATATTTTGCTCTTTTAAATTTTATGCGTTAGTGCAGTGTTCCCCAACCTTTTTATCACAACGGACCTGCCAACGATTGATAATTTTACAGCGGCCCGCTGGGGGGGAAGCTGATTGTCTATATTTTTGATTTATTAATTTCAATTTAACTTTATTTAAGCATGATTTCAAAATAAAATACTGTTAAATCGAAAAAAAAATAGATATAAAGTGATTTAACATTTCAACTTACTAGAAAGTCAAATCAATGAGAACCTTGAGCTTTTTTTGCAATGAGACGGTTCCATCTGGGGGTAATCGGAGACAATGACAGCCGAAGTGTGTTGCTTACGTCCAGTTTATTCCGTTGCTTTGTTTTGGTTGCTGTCCCCTTTTTTTAAATAAATAAAGTTTTAATGGAACACAGATATTTTTAATTTGGGGATAAACCTAGGAATTTAAATTGAGCTTCAATGAAATGGGCGGCCCGGTACCATTTGATCCACGGACCGGGGGTTGGGGAACACAGTGTTAGTGGATATTGATAATAAGAGCCTGTTTTAAATGCTCATAACATATCAAAAGCTTTCCGATTGAAAAGTATAGTTTCACTGATTTGCTTGTTCTGATCACACATATTATGTTCCTTTATTAGTTTAAAATTAATAAGGGCAAATTTCTTCAAAATATTTCTCGAAATCTTGACAGAAAAATAGACATTAAAAATGTCATATAAAATTTTTCTTTGTGGGGCGAGTGTTATCGACAACGTCAACTTTCATGTATGAAAAGGTACCCCAACATAGAATCTAGTTCACATGTCTTATATACTAGTGAATTGGAATTGAATAATTGTAGAGGTAGACACGCTACAGTATTTCCCAACAAGAATTTTAACTCTGATAGAATTTGATGAATAGATACCACTAGTTAAGTCATTGCTGTTTTATGAGAAATCGGAAGAACTGTATTAAGATCACTAGACTTTGAGTGCTGACCGTGATAGTTGTATTGAGTTCACTGTCGTGGTGGCTCTTGTGTTGTCTTTAGTAGTCGAGTGCATACAGGCCGACGTTGTGTGCGATCGAGACTGAAAATCAACAGCGTGACGAGGACACTGTCGCAGTCATAAACAGGAATTCGACTGTTCAATGCAGACCATCTATCGAAGTAGGTGTGGTCAAATTGAACTGGGCATTTCTGTCAAGGTAAGCGTGTTCAGATCATGTCCGCAGGTCACCAATGTGGAGCGAGTGTTATCGACAATGTCAACTTTCATCTATGAAAATATACCCCAACATAGAATCCTGCTAACATGTCTTATGTACTGGTGAATTGAAATGGAATAATTGTAGATGTAGACACGCTACAACTTTAAAAGCCCAGAGATTAAAAATAATAACCGTGTTTATTTCACCAAAGAAATGCCAAGTTTTGCATTTGAGAAGCGAATGTTTACCTTCTTACAGTAATTTGAATTTTAGAACTTAAAAAATTAAAAAAATTTTATAAAAAATCCACAATTTGGTGAGTTTTTTTCACCTTTTGTGTGTTCACGATAAAAATAGACAGAAAATAAACATATGAGTTGTCAGAATCTTTTGCAGGTTTACCATTTTTGGGGATTTTCATCGTAAATAATTCTGCTCTGAAAGAGAAAGGAAGTAAAAACTCAGTTCTTTATGAATACATGCTTGATTCAGAATATAACGAAAACTACTATTTTCAATAAACTAAATGCGATTTAATATTCAATTTAGATAATATTTATTAAACTGTTTTTCATTATCCATCGTTGTATCAGTCTCGCGTCAGTCAGAAAGAACAAATTACAACGAAAAAGGTGACGAATATTTATCGTCTGCTTATCGCCACGCCAAACAGCCAAACACATGGTTGACATAGCCAAGTGATTTTTTTTAAATTTACAATTAGTTTCTTCTTTCGCTGTACGAATAATAGATTAAAATTATCAAAATAAATGTATTCTTAATTTTGAAAATTTTTAAGAGCCTAGATAATGCAGCGTTGGCGCATATTTTAAAAAAAGTTGAGCGCCAACGCTTTTTATTTAATGTAACTGAAGTTCTTCTTATCATATGAAAGTTTTGCACCATATTCAGAAGTAGCATACCTAACAGTCATGAATGACTGATGCAAATTCACATCAGTTGTGAAAAAAGCCTTGTTTCATGTCACGGCAGAGCCTGCAAAAAACAGCTTTAAAAATATTCCAAAAAACTGTACATAAGTTGCGATTTATATACTATTTAATAAAGAAAAAGCTTAGATCTTAAAAACACATTTTAATTTGACAATTCTGTTTATAAATTTAAGACATCCGATTGATTAAAAATCGACTGAAATTTCTATTTTTTTCCCATTATTCATATTTAAATCATATTTAAATTTCAGTTCATTAGCTTTCCAAAACTTTTTAAAATTTTTATCTCCGATTTTTAGAAATGGAGTTGTTATTCGTATGCTTGCCAGTACAGATGTAAATTCACGAAACTAAAAGGTTTTTTTTTGCATTACTTTGAGTATTTGAATCCGTATTTATTTGAATAAATTATTATACTTAGGACAACTAAAATTTATTTTCAATAATTAATTTTCGAATTATTAATTTTTCAATATCAGAAATTTCTTGCACTTTTAATGCATTTTCTGAAGAACGTTGATTATAAAATTTCTTAACGCTAGCATACATAATAAAAAAGTTTATTAAAGGATTCTTTGAAATATTGAATGAAGATCTTTTTAAACTAAAAGCTAAGGTCTAAGTTTGAATTTTTGATTGTTATTAAGCTTTAAGTACAAATATTTAGAATTTTTCGATTTCGATATTAAACAATAAATTTATTTCTATTTCATAACAATAAATTTATTTCTAATTCATTGCTGTTGTTTTTTTAAAGTTTTTTCAAGAGTTTAGTTTAAAACACAGGGAATCATATAATTGATCTAGAAAAAAATTTATTTTGAACTTTAAACATTACAATTTGTTGTGCAGCTGTTAGCATAAAATGACAATTTTTCAGTTTCTAAGCTCAAATTTGCCTTTATTTTGAAGAATATCTCATAAATTTTTCGAATTTTACTTTAAATTTATAATTTTAGGATACCCTAAATATAAAATTAAAATTTTAATTGATCCATTTTTTTAAATAAATATTCTATTGAAACCAGTCGAATATCTTAATTTTTTTTGGAAGAAAAATTTATTTTTCGGTTATGAATAAATATTAAGACGCACTTTATGCCTCTTTATCATTTTGTTAAAACTTTAAAATTAACAATTCAAAGTCTCTCGGGAATTTTTCTTCTTGCTATTCTCCATCGTGTCACGATTATTCATAACAAAACTTTTACATTTTTTAAGAAAAAAATGTAAAACACTTTTAAGAGATTCGTGACTTTTAAGTGTAGTACAAAAGGGAACTTTTTAGAAGAAAATGTAAGAGATTATCGGGTTAAAAGCATCATATATTCATAAATAACTAAGTTTCATTTTTATGACAATGTTTTTTTTTGTTTTACGTAATTAACTCTTGTAAGTAGTTAACGATATTTTTTTGCTTGTACTATATTGCTAAGATTTTTTTAAAAAAACTATGCATACAAAAAAATAGAAGTTCACGTATTATGGATATAAAAAATCTTAAAAGCATTAAGGCATTTCAAAACATGAAAATAATTTCAGATAATAAGTAATATTGTATTTTTGAGCTCAAAATAAAGATGGGGAGAGGGGGGGGGGTAAAATGCTTATTATTTAAAGCTGAAAGCACGTTCGTTAATTTTGCTACGAAAAAGTCTTCTCCATTAGAAAAAAATAACACTTAGATACTTAAGGTTTTATCTTAATTTTTTTTTAAAACTACATCATTTTTCAGCTCAAAAGTTTAAATTAATAGTTTTTTATCACCTTTACAGATTAGATTTAAATGTTCAACGCCCAAGAAGCTCTCTTACAGTTTTTTGTTAAATAAAAAACGTGTTCTGGGAACTTAATATGTTGTTTTTTTAAAACTGATGCTAAAAAATTATTTATTTATTATTTTGCATGAATATCGATTCAACAATTTTTTTAAAAAAATATATGAAAAATTACCAGGTAATCTGTGCAAAGCTTTAAGCATTCATCGCCCATAGTTTAATTTTTTTTAGAAACTTAATATACTCTTTTCAAAATTTCTAAAAAGGAAGAAAAAAAATCGAATCATTGCTTACTTTTTTCTTGTACCGTATTTCCTTAAAATGGTTGACGATTTGAAAATCAATTAAGACGAAGCGAAAAGAGAAATAAAAGTATTTAGTTTTCTCCTTTCTGCTCAAGAAACCAGATGCTTGTTTTCATTATGTTTTAACCCTTAACAGCGATTACACTTTTAGCGGCATGGCCCTTTCAGATGTCTCGTAAATTGCTGCAAAAATCATTTTCTTGTTTTGATTAGACTTATCGCTGTCATATATAATTGCTGCTTTTAATTCGTAAATTATTTTGTCAAATTAAAGATAATTATAACTTAACTATACATAATAAATATACTACGATGAATATAATAAATACACTAATAAATATTTAAGACTACCAGTGTTCAACTCCGTAGCCTTGTAATTTTGAACTCAACTCAGAAGACAAGGAAACTCCTGTCTCAAGCATTAGTGCTAACTAGCTTTCATGGAGGATTTTTTCGCATAGCTAACTCGCATTTACGTCACATTTAGAAGAAAACCGCGAAAAGCTCACACGGCTAGTCCGATGACAAGGGGTTTCCAGTCAATGATTTGTCTACCACTGACGATATTTTACGTCAGCACCATGGTTGGTGCGAGCTGGGAGCAAAATTCGTATCAACCATCAACCACTGAGATTCGAACCTGTGTCATCTAATTTGGCAGTGAACACTTTATCCCATGAGCTTATGATTTTATTTTACGACAGTCGATGAACAGCCGTCCCAACTTTTTTGAGTGTGCGACTACCAGTGTTTAATTTCTTAGCATTTTAATTTTGAACACAACTCAGAAGACAAGGGAACTTCTGGATCAAGTATTGGGAGAAATTCGCATTCATGGAGTACTTTTTCTGGAACTAATCCATATTTGTGTTGCATGTAGAGAAACATCATGATAACCTCCCACGGTTAACCTGACGGCAAGGTGAGGCTAACCCATTACCCGCCAACCACTGAGGATATTTTTAATCAGCTCTGCCGGATGCGGAATTCGTATCGACCAGCAATTGCTGGGATTCGAATCCGGGTCAGCTCATTGGAAGGCGAGCACTCTATCCCTTGAGTCACCACATTCTTCCCATAAATTATTTTTAACACAATTGGCAGTCTTATTATTTAATTGATTCCGGGTGGTTAATTGCGTGGTTGCGCTTGCACGCCACAGGTCTGGGGCCTCTATTCTTTGGACTTGGCATGGTTGACTCAGCCGTTCACCCCCGCAGCTTGTCGATAAAATGAGTACCAAGCATGCTTGGGGACTAAACACTGGAGGTTCCAGGTTCGACTGACCACCCAACCGAAACCTCTACTTTTGTACGCCAAAGCTCAAGATTGAGAGAACTGGGATTGACAATAGATTGACATTGAGAACTGGGGTTGACATACTAGACCAGGGATGGCGAACCAATGGCACGCGTGCCATTTATGGCACGCGACGCAATATTTTGCGCACTCCACCGATCACAATTGTTGTTACACTATGAAGCATATGTAACAATTAAATTAAAATTCACAAAAAATAAACAAAATAATAGACAATATTAATAAAAAAATTAAAAATTAATGCTAAAAAAGCAATTAATAACCATAAAAAACAAGCTTACAATAAATAACCAGCAAAAAAAATTAATTAACAGTTCTGCTTAAACTAACATCTTACAACCTAATATTAGTTATTTGTCATCTAATCTGCAACAGAAGTCACACTAATGTTACTTGAAAGATGAATTACGCGTATAACTGAGATATTGCAAAATGTATTTTTTTTTCAATGTAAATAAAGAGTTTTGAGTTGATAGTACTTAGTATTATTTTTTCCCCAATAATCACGAGGTCAAAATTATTTGACGGCACGTCTATGACCTCATTAAGCAATTTTTTAGAGAAAATGGCACGTTGGTGTATAAAGGTTCGCCACCCCTGTACTAGACTTTGGCTCTCCAAAGGTGTAGCTCCACTGAGTTTCGTTTTATTATTTAATCTTGTCACAATTGCTACTGGATATTAATCATAAAGTCGGGGTCCCGCCAAGAAAAAGACGATCATTTATGCTTCCATAGCTGAAAAAAAAATTGCGATGCTATTGTAGATTATTTCCTAATAAACAATTTTGTATAATTGTAACATCGTAAACCAAGTCCATTTTGCTAGGAATTTTTAAATTTGAGCTTTTTGTACCAGAATTTTTAAATTTTTTTAATAGCTAGGTTAACTCCTTCCATCTCACTCCCGTGAAAATTACGAGGTGAGCTTTCGTCTCCTGTTCCCGTTATACTTCCGGGCTATTGCGTTCAAAATTATTGCATAAAAGAGATTTAAATGTATTCATCTCTTGTGCCCGGAATTTTTTATCTCTGATTTTACACACTTGATGGTTGCACCAGATTATTTTTAATATAACTGGAGCTTTATGTTGGCCTTTGCTTTGAAATTTAACTCTCAAGAAAAATTGCCAATATTTATTAGTATTAAGCGGAAGTTTAATAAAATTCTGTTTTAATGGTTAAAACATGTATTTTTAATTTTCCTTGCTTATTGGAAAACCAACAATCAATCTCAATAACCCTGAATGTTTTTCTTTATCTAAAAAATATTTTTGTTTTAAATTTCAAGCTAAAATAATTTCTAAAAATCAAAAAAGAATACATTTATTGTACAGTGCGCAAAAAAAACGAACCACCTTGAGTAACTTTCGATGTAATGATCGAATCTTCACCCTCGTAAGAAACCAAATATATTAATTATCTGACTTTTTTGAAACACGATTTAGCAGGAACTATTCGACCGATTTTGCTCAAATTTTGCATTTTGCTATGTAAAAAAATTTTTTTTTTCAAAATAAACTAATTAAAACCTCAAATAACCTAATTAATAGGTATTAATTACTTTATTTCAGATCACCCCCTAGGACCATTAAGATAGGGTCCTAAAACGGGAAAATTGAATCATTAGATCAAAAGTTATTCAGGGTGATCCGTTTTTTTTTTAGCACTGTACATACACCTTATGTAATTTTCTTGGTCCCGCAGTGGACTGATCGTTAAGACTCGGTTCCCAGCAGATCACCGAAGTCCAGCATCACTGGCTACCGTCAGTGTTCGGGTGGGTGACCGCTTGGAACAGTCTGCGTAGGGACCGAGGGTGTGCAGTATTGGTCCTCGTTAAACTGTTCTACCGTAAAGTGCTCGACTTCGCGCATGTCGTCGGGCTACCGAAGCGGGGGTGTTATCCCCTCTGTAGAGGATCAAAATTGTGATGGCATGTCTTCGGATCATCCTCAGGGATGTTTCCCAGACCGTCGCCAATAGCCCATTGTGCAGCTCTGGAGTGACGTAAATTAACTACAACAACAACAACAACATGTAATTTTCTTGATTTAAAAATAGACATTTTTGTGACCGTTTTCTTGAAAATAACTTTAAAATTAATAGTTAAGTGTTTAAGTAAGTTAGTTATCTTTTACGAAAGTCATGCCATTTAATAGTAGAGAAAAAAGTGCACTTCGAAACTATGTTTTGATAAATAGCGTTTAAAGAGCCTGATATTTTTTTAAATATAAAAAGGTTAAAACAGAATTACTTAATATATGTTTTCTAAATACCATTTACTATTTATGACATTTTCTTTGCAGTAATCCCGCACGGCGGTTAACCATACGTTAAACTTTTTTTTGTAGCTGAAAAAGTAACACAAATGAGGAAAAAAAGTTAAACACAAGTGCTTGAAGAAAAAAGTCTGAAAAAAGGTAACTTGTAGAATCTTTTCCATACATAAACATAAACATTTTTCCATATATATATATATAGATAGATAGATGTATAAAAAAATGGTAGTGCTGTCTTTTCGGAAACTATCTCTTACTTCCCATAATCTGGTACTTCATCCGCATTAAATGCACTTGCTGGTTTTTAGAAAGATGATATCACGGAAGAATCTTTTCCGCATTTTAGTTTTTTTTAAAAGAAATAGAACTTATCCATAAATTCCTTGAAATTTCTGACAAGGATAGTATAGAAGGCTCGTCAGTTTGCCATATACATTCATGAGGGTGTGATATTTTCTTTTACTGTCGTCTTTCTTACCTATTCTTTTTTTTTTTTTTTTTTTTTTCTTAAGGATTATTTGACACGGCGAAATCTGTAGTCCTTCCATCCAGAAGCAGCACTCCTTGTGAAGTTGCCTTAAAATAAATGCGTATTCTATTTTTTATTTTTGTCAGCATATTCTAGAAATATTGACAGCGCAAATCGCTCTCCGACAAATCGAAAGATTTTGTTGGGAGGTGGAAATTGCAGTGTTCAGATAGACTTTTTGAAGACTGGTTTCTCTTTTTGGTCTCTTTTTTCTTTTTTATTAGTCAAAATACTTCTTTTTTTTTTTTTTTTGCTTTAACGTTTCGAAACAGGGTTTTCAAACTCTAAGAAGGAAATGATTCATTTCATAAAAGTAGACTTTCTGTACAAGACTTAAGTTTTTTTTTTTTTTTATGTGACAAAAATTTTAGAAAAAAAAATCATGCAAATAAAAAATGGAATATCAAGTGATTTGCTTCGATAACTTTTTTTTCTAGAAAAGGATAAAATTTCTAAAAAAAAATTATTTTTCAGTTTAGTCATATTTTTCTCATTTAAATTAAGAAAATTTGTGGATGTAACATAAAAGGGAAAACACATTATTAACGTTTTATCTTATGCTATAACGTTTTATCTTATCTTTATCGTTTTATCTTATGCTTAGACTTCAGTTTGAATTCTGTTATATTAAGTTAGATTTCAGAGCTAGTGGAATTTAAAAACAGTACAGTTTCAATATTAACAATATTAAAATCAATATAGTATATCAGGATAATTTACGAACACAAAATAAAAAAATATCGTAATAACCTTTAATCGTAATAATATTAATTTTTCTCGTAATGATCTTAGATAATCTTAGAAGATATCGTAATAATCTTAATTTTTCTCATTTAAATTAAGAAAATTTGTGAACGTAAAATAAAAAGGAAGAAACCTTAATGACGTTTTAATCTTATACTTAGATTTAAGTTAGAATTCAGTTAGATTAAGTAAGAATCAATACTCTCATTTTCAGAAGGGATAGAATTTAAAAACAATATTATAGTTTCAATATTAACAATATTAAAAACAATATTATAGTATATCGAAATAATTTATGAACACAAATTTTTTTTAATAATCTTACCTGATTTAAAACTTCATTCGCTTCAAAAATATATAAATAGGATATAACAGCCGAATTGTTTCAAGCGCTTCAAAAATAGGCACCCATTTTCAAGACGTATTTGGCATATTACTGTAGGGAATCGTATTTGGCAACTAATCAAATAAGCCCAATTTGAATATCTTAAAAAATTTAAATCTCTTAAGCAATTATCTAAGTAGGTTTCGTACTTTGTATAAGACAGTTCGAAATAATAAGGGGTTTTCCACAAACATAATTCCATACTATTAAACAAGATTTATTAAAAATTATACCGGAATTGTTAGGGATCATCCTCTACAAGTTGAATTTTTTCTTTAGCCTGTTTTCCTTCCTTATTTAATCACATTTTGGTGTATGAATGTTTATTATAAGGTATATATCATGTGTTATTAAACTTTGTCTTATGATACAAAATGTCATTTGTAGAAAACCCCTTACCATTTTGAGCTTTCTTTTAAAAAGTACAAAAACTACTTAGAAAATTGCTTGAAGCTTTTTAAATTTTCTAGATATTCAAATCAAGCTTTCTTCCACAGTTGCCAAATACGATTCACTACAAAACTATGAAAAAATGTTTAAAATTTTTTTTCGTGCATGCGCATTATAAGAGAACTATTTTGATTGCTCATATATTGCACAGTTTTCTATGATTTTATTTTTCAAATTTAAAGGGGATAGTTACTTTTATTGAATATTTTTAAAGTTATAACAAAAAAAAAAACGTAAGACAAAAGGATTTGTTTTTTTTCTTCATAAAATTGTTCATTTGTCCAAAAGCATTTAAGCTAAGCTTGCGAAATTTTGTACAATCATTGCATAGAATAACCAAAATAACAGTCACAAATTACAAACAAATTGCTACAGTTTTTGGCATAGAGTGTTCAAGAACACTATTTTCAGTTTGTAATTTATTGTCCGTCCCTCAAACCTCTAAAAGCCTTAAACTTCATTGATGTGTATGAGAAATCGTATGATCTAAACACTTCTGAAGATATGAAATGATTCTCTAAATATTTCTTGAAAAATATGAAAAAATGTATTACTTTAGAATCGTTTCCCTTATTTTGTAAGTGTTGATATAGAAAACACCATTAAAACAAATTTGTGCAATTCAAACACTTTAAAAATTCGTTCATAAACACTTTAAACTTATATATATTATAAATAGCATTCAAACGCTTTATATGATTAAACTTAAAAGAACATAAACTGAAGATGAACCATTGCGAAAAGTTGTTCTAAAAACGGAATAATTTGTAGTAAAAAGAACTTCAAAACTTAACTACTGAAAACTTCAATTAAAAAGAACTTCGATAACTAATAAAACGAGATGCGTCTGTAAATGCTAATTATTGCGCATCTATTTTCTAAAGTAACCATTATTAAAGCAGTCTATAATGCCAAATTATTTTCTGGAAGACGAATAATTTTAATTAGTTCCTTAACAGCTTAAATTCATAATGGCACTTAATAAAAATAATTTTAATAAGCGAAAAGTTTTAAAACTCCGTTGCTGTCCTATGGAAAATAATGATAAATTTTCAGAATTCTAACTAATTGCCAATTATAAATGCCAATGCTATGAATCTTTGATTTATTTAATTCTATTCTCATCAATTTTATTTATCACTCGAATTAGCAAAATCGAAGATTTGCTTACTGCTTACAATTGTTATATATTTTGTGTCCTTCAAATAATCATCTGAATAAAACAATATATTTACGTTTAATAAAGAATACTATAGTTTTATACTCAAACGATTTTAATTTGTGCTCTTAATTATTAGCATAAAGCAAAAAATGAAACAGCAAATTTCGAATTAATTCAAATTCTGACAAAAAGCGATATTTTTATTTAAAGGAAATACTGTTTTATAGGTCTGCTGACTATATAATAACTAATTTTTTTTTAAAAGGATGCTCTTTAAAGATTTGGTATCAGTCTATAATCATTTAAAATTTCAACAAAGCATATAAAATGTATTTAAAAAAACGCTAGCATACTTCCCTTTGAAAGTATTTTGTTTTATAAAAATCATTTTGTTTATCGTTTGCAAATTCTTAACTGAAAGCTATACGTAACAGGTGAGATATAGGCATGATTTACAAAATTAAATCTATTATTTGTTCGATCAAGTAATTTTAATTGAGTTTTGAAATTCGAAAATTTACTTATTTATTTAATTCTGAATATTTTTCGTTCCAACTTGGCAATGTTTTATAAGGTAGAATATGAAAAATTACTCCTTTGAAACTAGGGGTTTTTGATTCCTAACATAGGTTGACAATATTTAAAGTAGAGGGAAATTATAAATTAAATTTAAAAAACGTGAATTTACATTAAACGTGAAGTTTAATAGTGATCGAGTTTTACTTCGATGCCCTTTACAGAAAATTATTGTCATACACATCACGTTCAATGAAAAGATTCATTATTTGTTTGATTTTACTGAAGTAGTTTATGAAAAAGTTTTAACTGAAAATATTTTAGAAATGATTGGCTTAAGTGGGTATACTATAGCCTACGTCACAGATCGTGTTATTCCTACTAAATTTAACTAGTAAACAGCATTTTCTGCGAACCTGATTTCTAGCAACAAGTAAAAGCATCAAACGAAGTGTCTTGTTTATAAGTCGCTACTCGCCAGGTTGAAATTGTATTAGTCTAGTTCCTTTGGAAATAATTTATATTGTTGTTTTACCGAAGTTTATGAATTTAGTAAACATATTTAAAACTCAGTTTATTAAGTTAGTTGTGCTTTTTTCATATTATACCCAATTGGGTATAATATAGCCTACGTCACAGGTTGTGTTGTTCCTACTAAATTTAACCCATGAACGGCATTTTCTGCGAGCCTAACTTCAAGCCACAATGTTGAAGTATCAGCAGCCTACAACTCAACTTAATCAAAATATACAACTATGATAGAGTTAAGTTGTAGGCTGTAGAATCTTTAAACACACAAATAAACAAACGAAGTGTTCGATCGTTTAAATAGCTGCTCGCCAGATTTTATTGCATTATAAAGAAAAGTTATTGAAACTAAATACAACTAAATAAACAACAACAACTAAAACAAATAACAACAACTACTAATAATAATAACTAAATAAACAACAACTAAATTCCATTCGTTTAGCATTGCGTCATATGTTGTTCCTACTAAATCGAAGTAGTTGTGTTTTTTTCATATTATACCCAAGTGGAAAGGATAAAAAAAATTTTTTTAATCTTTCAATTCTTTTTTTTCGTTACGACAAAATGGCTTTTATAGTTATATTAAAGAATTCTTTTTATAGTGATATTAAAATTGAATAGCATAATTTCTGTTATGGATAAAATAAATATATTCATTCAGGCATTTAATTGAAATGTTAATATATTATATTTCATTTTAAACTGTTAACAATTTCAAAATAAAGTACTCCTTTTAACATTAATAGTAAATTTCTAGTTTATTTTATACAATTATTTATAAATTTACAATTAGTTATGAGTTAGGTTGATTCTTAAATATGAAAAAAATTATTATTTACTAATTAATAGTACATTTCTAGTTTATTCTTTAATATGAATAAAAATATTTATCATTTAGTAGAAATGAGAATGATTCTGGGAATTTTTTTGTGACAAAATATTTATTCATAGTTGATAAAGTTACACGCTACGAAATGAGACACAAAACCGTATTTCTTGCATATAGATATACTTTATTTTGATTGATTTGGATTCCTCGAAATATAACAAAATATGTAAACAGCCGCAATCCTAAAAACATGGCCAAAATATTTTAATCGAAAGATGTTGAAAGTTTGATATACCTTTAATATCAATTTCACATTTTTCGTATTTTCCATACTAGTTATTTTTCGTATTTCTTTTCAAAAATGTGCAAATAAAATGTGAATTCTAAGGTTTAAAATTTTTATTAGTATTATTAATAACAATTCACTATTAATATAATAATTGTTAATAATAACTATTAATAATTATTAAAAATAATTATTGTTAATATAATAATTATTTTTATTTTCACTAAGAAAATATCTGAAATATGAGAAAAATCAATCGAATCAGTATATGAGTAATAAACTTTAAAAAAGTCGTTGTTTTTAAATTTCTGTTCCTCAAAAACTCATAGTTCGATTCAGCTAAGACTTTTAGAAATTGTTTTATATTAGATAAAAATTATATATAGTTTGTATATATGCCCTACCAATAAATTTTTTCACACTTTTTTAATGTAATAAATAATAGGAAATAATAAATTATTTTAAGTTTGAAATTCAAGGAATTATCTGAATGTATCGTTATTTGAATGTATCGTTAGATATAAGAGTTATGTACTAATTGACTACAAAAAAATTTTTTTTTTTGCTGATTCGCTTAATTCATTGACACAGAATTTTTATTAAACTTGTTTTTGTATGTTTTTTTCCTTATTTAGGTTTTATTTAAAACAAAATAAATGAAAAATATTATATTTAGCATTTTCATAATTTATGGTTATGAAATGCTACATGAAACATCGCCGTCTTTTTCTGCATTAAAGGAAAATTTCAAACAATAAATTTTCAAATTTGCACTTATATGCAGTTACTTATATATAAAAGAAATATAATTATTTATCATTGAAGTATCTTTAATTTACAAAATAAACTACTGATAAATTTTTGAATATGGTTAAAATTGTTTTGTAGAACTATTTTTTTGGATAAAATATTTTAGTACAAATATAAATCAGAAAATTTAGTAGATTATTTTTAGGAACTATTCCCAGAAAGCACGTAACCATACGGCAACTTTGTGTCAGAATTTCATTTTTATTTTCACGATAATATTTGAACTAAAAATCTTTTTTCAAAATAAAGCAAAAATATTTCAGTTTAAAACCTTTCATCCGACTAGGATTAAAAATTATTTTTTAAAGCTTTTTTAAAAAAGTATTGTCACTTAGATAAAAGGGTCACTTAGGTCCATAATAAGCTGACGTCACACTAGCGATAGAATCAAATTGCATTGTCCATTAAAATTTCGTGTTTTTTTAGCTGAGCGTACAAGACTTTGCGTAGAGAAACCTTATAATTACCTAGATTTAGCATTATTTTCACCTTGAGACTAGCTTTATTAAAGGATTTTTTCACGCTTGAAAATCCTAAGTCAACCTCGATTTAAGGTTTTAATATAGAAGGTTGTTTTCCAAGGTTTTGGATTACGATGATGTGAGTAGAATAGAGCACAAATAGTAACAGATCTCGTTTTAAGGTTAGGAGGTTTACGCGTAAACCGCATAACAAACCTTTTTAGGTTTACATTAAAAAGTTTTGCTGAGTTAAAATAAACCTTATTTTGCTATCTGGGATCACTGTTTTTTATAATTAAAAAATAGCAAAATATATTTTCCTTGTAATTAGAGTGTCAGATAAAAAAATAACTAAAAGGGACACTGGCCATATGCGTCTTAAGGCCTGGTTTCTTAGGACAGGACGCCGTCAGCTGGAAATCAGCGCTAACCTCTGATTGGTCCATTTGTGAGTTTGATAGTATACGTCATCGAACGCTCATCTTGAACTACAACTGCCGTCCAACTCAACTGCAGTTGGATTACAACGTGACGTTAACCACAGAAGCAATGGCGGACAACATCCAACAGCACATTGAAATCAGCCAAGATTTTGATTTTGACATTAAACATAGCTTCTTCATTAAACATAGCACTCTTCATTTAGCTCAGCTATAATGTGTTTTTTCTTGGACAAAGTCATTATTTGTTCTCTAAAACACTGGTCGACAATAACAAAATCAATACAAATTCAAAATAAATATTTGTTTACGTTATTAACGCATGCGCAATGAGAGATAATGTCTGCGTAGGACCGACTGCTCACGCTGAGCTAACAAAAAAGTATTTTTATGTCGTCAGCTCTACGTCAACTTTCCGCTGACGCCCAGATAAGGCGCTTGTCCTAAGAAACCAGACCTTAAGGATCAATAGGATGCTATACCAAAGTTCAAGTAAATCTAGAGTAAACCATAAAGTTTCCATCGCTGAAAAGTGCTTTCAAAATATCAAAATGCAAACCCAGATAGCAAATTAAGGTTTATTTTCACTCAGCAAAAACCTTTTCATCAAAACCTAAAAAGGTTTTTTATACGGTTTACGTGTAAACCTTCTAACCTTAAAACGAGATCTGTGACACTCTGCTCTATTCTACGCACATTACCCTAACCCAAAACCTTGCAAAATAACCTTCTATATCAAAACCTTAAATCGAGGTTGACTTAGGGTTTTCAAGCGTGAAAAAATTCTTTCATAAAGCTAGTCTCAAGGTGAAAACAATCTTAAATCCAGGTCATTATAAGGTTTCTTTTCGCAAAGCATTGTATACTCAGCTAAAGTCATGAAATTTTTATGGACATTGCAGTTTGATCCTATCGCTAGCGTGACGTAAGCTAAAACGTCATAACGGGCCTGAGTGACAATACTTTCTCTAGAAAAGCCTTAAAAAAATAATTTTTAATCCTTTCAGGATGAAAGGTTTGAAACTGCAATGTTTTTGCTTCATTGGAAAAAGGTTTTTAGTACAAACATTTCAAAGGAAAATTCGGACACAAGGTTACCGTAAGGTTAACTGTAGCAGGATTATTTCTCAATTGCGTAATTTTGATTAATTCAGAGTGAAATTAATTCCGATATTTCGTGTAAGTTGCACAAACTTTAAAACTTGATATTTTCAGTCGTTTTTTAAAAAAGAAAATGTAATTTCCTGTTTTTATTTTCCTTCTTAAAAAGTTTAAAGACTATCACCTTAAAATTCATTGAAAATACATGTTTTTAAAATTAATCTTAAAAAGCTATCACGTTAATGACTTGTCCATAACATAAACTGTTTAAATGCAGGCCTTCAATTCGTATTCGCGTCAATTCGCATCGACTTACTAGCAGAACCGTGAATTTGTCCCTTCAAATTAATATTGAATCTCCTTAAATGTGGTGTAGGGGCATTAAATTCCCAAATGTTGCAGTGATGCATTACATATATATACACAGAGTATTGGTAAATTTAATGGCCATTGTTGATGGGTAGTTAAGTGTATGTTGACATGAGGTAATTTGACGAATGCATTTTCAGTGTTGAATTTTAAAACACTTGTAATTCAGGTCCTATTATATTCCAATAAATAAATTCATAGTTACGTAAATTGTATTGCGTTGTATATAAAATAGGAATTTGTTTCGCGTACGAATTATTCTCTAAATATTTGTGTTTAAAGAGGAGTAGTCGCGGTACAAAGTTTTATGTACTGCTTAATTTATGTACGTTGGTTAATGTGTTAATATTAAAATAGTAATGTTCTTTTTTATTGGGGCATAAAAATAATTCCATTAAAAAAAATGATTTTATGAACAAAATAGATTTTTGAACAAAAAGCATTGAATTGAAAATTCAGTTGATTTGACGGAGAAAAATAAAATATGCTGAACTAGGAACCAAACCTTACTAATGCTTCAGTTCCCGCAGTGGACTGATCGTTAAGACACGGCTCCCAGCAGATCACCGAAGTCAAGCATCACTGGCTGCTGTCAGTGTGCGGGTGGGTGACCACTTGGATCAGTCTACGTAGGGACCGAGGGTGAGCGGTATGGGTCCTCGTTAAACTGTTCTACCGTAAAGTGCTCGACTTCTCGTGCAGGTCGTTGGGGTATCGAAGCGGGGGTGCCAGACCCTCTGCAGAGGATCAAAATTGTGATGGCATGTCTTCGGATTATCCTTAGGGATGTTTCCCTGACCTCTGCCAGTAGCCCACTGTGCAGCTCTAGTGCAACGTAAATGAACAGTATCTGTTCTACGATATTATTCTTTGATGTCTGTACTTTGACGAATATTACAGTAAATATTATTTAATTAAAAGAACAAAAAACGTTTTATGATATCAACAAAGATTTAATAACACAGATTTAGTTTACGATTCCGTTTTAATAAAAAAAAAAAATTCCAGTGGCGGGCACTGAATTTGAATCTTTTTGCCTATACCATGCCAGAATTGTTGCTCATTTCGCGTTACCCAGTGGGCACCTGTGAACCAAAGTCACGGAGGCGAGCAACATTGTCCACGCCACACTGCCACAAACCCGTTTATAGGGTGGGCCACATTCACACATCATACACACATACAACAGAGGACAGCACAAAGAGAGAGAAACATCCATGCCCAGAGCGGGATTCGAACCCGCAGCCTATGGCTTCGCAGTCAGGCACGCTAACCGCTCGGTCACCTGGCCGGCTTAATAAAATTTAAACCTACAGATTTTGTTAATTTATCTTTAGAACTTCACTTAATTCTTTACAATATTACTATTTCATTCTTTTGTCTTTAAAAAAAATCTATTTGATTTTTAGTTATTATTATAGCACGTTCGATATTTTTCAATGAAGAGGTTATATATAGCAATGGAGATAAAAGTCAACTCCTAATATTGTTTCAGAGGAGAGAGCTCTCCAAAGTTTGAACTAATTAATGATAATTTTACTTTTTGCACATTTCGATATATCTCGAGAGCTTTTTAACCGAATGGAAAAAAAATTGCACTCAATTATAAAATTGTTGAGGCTTGTATTTCTTGCTACTTAAACAACCCAAAACATCAATTTGTTAATAAAATTCATTCGATATAAACAATTTTAATTTATAATTTAGAGTTTTTTGTTAAAAAAATTAAAGCTCATAAAAAAAAATATGAAGTCAATTATAAAGCTAGATATTTTTATAAAAAGAAATAAAAATTATAATAAATCACATTTTCAGCCACTTCAAAAGTTTTAAATTGTGAATTTTGTAAAATTTTTTACAGAAGTCATGTGAGTAGATTTCGTATACTTATTAAATGTTACAACTATAGAATCTAAGAAAATATATGTATTTGTAAATTTGTATATTTGTTCAAAGAAATATATTTGTAAAACAGTTTAAAAAAATGTGTCCCTGACCGTACGGATAAACTAACTAAACTTACAGATTCCAGTCTTTATGTACTGTAATTTGAATTATTTTGTCATAAAAATTGTGTATTTTAAAAACTAAAATGTATTATGTAACTTTTTTATTAACTACTTCCAGATTACAAAATATTTTTCACATAATTTCTTCGCAGAAAATTTGCTAATGGAATATTTGTTTGACTTTATCCCTTACTTTAAGAATAAAAAAAAATGCTTCGCAACCTAGTAAGAACATTGTTTTATTATACAAATAGCTGAAAAAACATTTTCTTATACCATTTCATTGTTAGTACCGAAAGCGAAAACATTTTTGTTCTACTTATCTGTCCTAAACCCTAATTGTATCTTTCATTGTAGGAAAAAGTATTTTAGTTGATCACATTATCTGGTTTCTTTAAGCCACCGAACTGTCTGAAATGCAGCATTTAAGTCTGTGGTTAGTTGTAGAGATTACATAAGATTACAGGACCAAGCAGACACTTCTTGTGCGAAGTAGAAAAAAATAAATAAATAACATCTCCTTTAGTGTAACGGTATCTAAGCTACTTCGTGTAACTTACTCAAAACATTGGAATCTATAATTGTAAATATAAGTTACAATGGCAGTTATTTTTAAACTTTGAGTTTTTTCGAATATTTAATATGAATTTTTATTTATTTTTGGGCATCTTATTTCCCTTTATAGCTTCGGAGCACGAATGACAATTTTGTTTGTTTAATAGAAAAGTTCCAGCATAAACTAATGCAAAGTGCCCCCTGATGAAGTCTGTTTATTCATGTTTCTTTTATTTTCATTAATAAATCAATTGCCTTCAATACTATGAAATTATGCACGAAACCAAAAAGTACAAATACCGATACAATTAATAAAGCTGAGATATTTCGATCAGTCATTACTGTTTGCTTATTATCAGTTATTATTATTTCTTTCATTATAATAGGTTTTCATTTATTATTTTTTGTTGTCCTTCATGGTTACTTAGCGATGTTAGATTAAGAAAATATGTTTTCAGAAGTTCAACCTATCAAAATAAAGATTAATCATATTTATCATTTTTCAAGATACTATTGCCCGCGGCTAACTACCGATAGCTAAAATTTACCACAAACTAGCAATTTTCTCCAGTATTTATTATTTCTGGGGAGCAGTGAAAACTATTAAAAAAGTATATATAATAAATACCTTCTATCAGTATGCGTGTCACCTGTTCAAAAAGCACTTTTTACCATAATTCCAATTTTATCCAGAACCAAAATTTATTAACCATGATAAGAATTACATGGCAATTTTTTAAGGTCCTCCGAAAGGAGCAAATATCTCTGCTTAACTAACCGCTTTTTTTCAGTACATATTTACTTTTTTTATTTTAAATTCAATTACTGTTGATTTCAGGCTGTTTAGTTCTACAAAAACATGTTTCGGAAGCTAACTATAAACAAAAGGTTTCAGATATCTTTAAAATATAAATTCGATGATCCTCATGTTTCATCCTTTTTGGATAAAATGGAGTTGAAAGCTAATGGAATTCAACAGTGTTATCTTTTAAATATTTGAAGGAAAAAAAAAAAAAAAAAACGCAGAATCATTTACAGTTTAGTTTAAAATAATACCAATTGTTAAACCAATAAGAAAAAACTATTTTTCAAGCGTCTTTCTCGAAAGAATTAACTTGAAATATTATAGAGCAATTTCTAGGATTGAACGTTATGCAGAAGTAAGATAAAGCCGTGAAAAATGAAAACAATATTACTCTTTCAGTTAAATATAACTTCATTTTGCAAGATACAATATTTTTGTTTAAAAAAATTATGTTTTTCAAATCTATATAACTCTTTAAAACATTTCCCTTTAATTCAAAATAGGATACCTGCAAGTGACGTAGTCTGGGGATTTCGAGCCTGATTGGTTATTAAGACGTGTCTCACGTAAGCAGCTGCTCTTTCCATTCTGTTTCGAGTTGACTTAACCCGTCAAGTATCAATTCTCTTAAGTGACACATTCTATAATCCTTCACAAAGATTCTTTCATAATGATTTCAATTCTTTCACCATATATTTCCTACTTAACACAAGGACAGGCACGAAGCCATGTAGAACATTAGCAAACTAATGATGCATCGTAGTTACCAGGTACACAAAACAAAAATATATCACGTGTTACAAATAATAAATCTAAGAAAGAATTATATTTCATCAAATCCAATGAGAAATTCGCATAATCTCCTAAATTTCCCCTTTTCTCCTAAATTAATGTTACTTTTAAACAATCTGTCAAAATCATGATAAAGGTAATTTTTTTTGCAATTGAAATACTTATTTCCTAATATAATCTAGAATCTTCAAAAAATTATCCTTCGAACAATCTATCAAAATTATAATAAATCATTATTCCATCCAAAAATCGAACAAGATCTCCTGATACAATCCATTTAAATGAGAATTTTCAGAGGATTACCTAATCTGACAAATCATAATAAAATAATTCTTTTTCAAGCCAAAAGTCTATAAACATCTCCACTATTCCTTTTTAAAAATTATTCTTTCAATAAAATTATGTGTGTAACTTCATTAAAATTTATTCAATAAAATCTGTTAAAATTATGAGAGTATCATTCTTTCAATTCAAAAATCTAGTATCCAATACAATCTAGATAATCCCCTAAAATTTTTTCTTTAAATAATCTGCCAAAATCATGGTAATTCTTTTTTCAATCCAAAATGTAATATCTTTTGAGTGCAATCTAGCTGATCCTCAAATAATTTCCATTAGAATAATGTGTAAAAACCATGGAAAAAGTATTTCTTTTTAAATCCAAAAATGTAACATCCCCTAATACAATCAGGATAGTCCCTTACAAATCTTCTTTTAATAATCTGCTGAAATCGTCAAATAAATTTTCACCCTCTCATTAAATTATTCCATCATTTAAAATAGCAATTTTTTTGAAAGACAAAAATAATATCTAATTTCCAATATAAAATTATTTGATAAATAAGTATAAATCATAATTATTAATACCAATAAATTAATAATTATAAATAAATCAAAATTATTATTAATAAATTATAAATTATAATTATTAATAATAAATTATAATTGTTATTATAATTAAATTATAAATAATAAATTATCAATAAATTATAAATCATAATTATTATTAATAAATTATAAATCATAATTATTATTAATAAATTATAAATCATAATTATTATTAATAAATTATAAATTATAATTATTATCATCAATAAATATTATTAATAAATAATTACAATCCATTAAATAATTACAATCAATTAAATAATTATAAATTCTTATATAAAATTTCCTATTAAAGTTTAAGTAATTTTCTAATGAATTATTCCCTTGATTATTTATTATTGTCTTGAAGGAATTTTCTAACTCTAAATTAAGTCTCGTAGCAAAATAATTTAGATCAACATCGACTGATATATTTGCATACATTATTTAATAATTCATTCCCCTTCTGCTTATAAATTGTACAATTTTCCTTTGAAGGCGGCTTCAAAATCTTTTTAAAGGACTTCACAGGATAGAATTAAACATCCACTGTTTGATTTCGAGCGCTTTAAACTAGCTTAAAACTTTGTTCGCGAAAAGTTCTGTTCGAAAAGAGCGTTGAAAGGGGGGAGAGCATTGCACGCATGCCCACTTTCCAGGAAGGGCTCGGGTTGAAGCGACACTCTTGCGTTTGACGGTCCGTCGTTCTTTGACCGCGAGCGCGTGGTACAGAGTGGACGATGTCGACATATCGCGATATGACGATTTGCGGCACGTCTCTTCTTTTTTTGTTGACCTCCATCGGCAATTTTGCGGACGCCACGACTGCTCTGGCCTCCGGCTCATCTTCTCACAGTAAGTAATATTTTTTGTAAAAATAGTTTGCAGCCGAAATGTGTCCTTAACTCTTTAAAACAGAATTCTTTTTCCATTATTTTGTATTAATTTAGGTCAAAATAAGTAAAAAATGTATTTAGTAATTCATGGTTACAAATCATAGCATGAAAAAAGTCATAATTTCTTTCGACATTTTCGTTACAAATACTTGTACTTTTTTTCCCGAAAAAAGTAACGAAGAAACAAGTAAAAGTACTAAATTTAAAAAGTAAAGTACAAGTAAAAGTACGTACTTTTTACTTTTACTTTCGTTATAAGTAAAACGCAAGTGAAAGTACTACCATGTATATTTGCGACCTATAAAAATATGGCTTTTTAATTATTTTGTATCAATTTAGGTCAAAATAAGTAAAAAATAATACATTTAGCATTTTCATAATTTATGGTTACTAACACTAGATTGCTTAAGGAAGTCATTTTGACTGCTTTTGATTTCAATTAGAAAAACAATGATGTATATAATGACAAAATTTCCTAGAATTTTGTACAACATATAATTTTTTATTGCTAATATTTACTAAAAACTTGTTATATAACTGTAAATAATATAAAAAATATTAAAAATTAATTTTAAACAAATTTCTTTGCACATTATTTATTCTTTCACAATCCAGCCATTTTGGCTGCTTTTGGGCAATATAGGTATATACTAAGTTTCAGTCTTTCTAGTGTTAAACATAGCATAAAACACAGCTGTTTTATTCTGCGTTAAAGGTAAAATCTTCCAAACACGGCTCACTACTAAACAATAATTTTTCAAATTTGCATTTGTAATTAATTAAATTTAAAGAAACAGTTATTCGCTATTGAAATTTCTTTAATTAACAAAATCAATTATTGATAAATTGTTGAATATGAATGGAAAAAAAATTCAAGTCCTTTATTTGGATTATTTGGTTGAAATATAATTCTAATAATCTAACAATAACTTTGATAATACTTTTTAATGACTATTAATTAGACTGCTTCTCATAATTAAAAAATACCAAAATATATTTTTGCTTGTAATTAGAGCATCAGAAAAACTATGTATTAGAGTGAAACCGGTGCCCAAAGGGATAAAAGATGATCTGAAATATTATAAAAAATTACTCATGGGGATTTTTGTAAGATTATCAGGAATATTTTTTTAGAAGATAATTTATGCGTTCATTTTAATTTATGGGGCTATAAATTATTTATTTTTCTTACATATGCATTTTGCAATATCGATAAAAATAAAATCTTAAGAGTAGGTATCTCAGAAATTATATATTTAAATTGATGCGGAATATCTTTTTAAATCTTATGAATAGCTAGGATTAATTTAGAAATATGTAACGATTTAAACAGGTTTCTATAAATGAATCCTACAAGATTTCTCAGAAAAAATATGTAACTATGAAAGAATGCAAAATTATCACGCTTGACTCAATTGTCAGCAAAACTTTACGTATTTACAGACATATTACGAGAAAATAAATTTACGTGAGGATCAGTTTTTGTTCAACTTTAGCAGCGTTTGGAAAAATTGAAAATATCATTTTTGATTATTTATTTAATTAGTCTAAAAAGTCTGCGTTACGATACATTGAAACTATAACACACAGTTTGTTTTTTAATGAATATTTTACATATCTCATTGGATAGACATTATCTCATTAGATAGACTTTAGATAGACATAATCTCATTAGATAGACACACCATTAGATTTCAGATAGACATTATACAATTAGATTTTAGTTAGATATTATCTCATTAGATAGACTTTGTTTGACATTATCTCATTAGACTTTAGATAGACATTATCTCATTAGATAGACATTAGACTTTTTGAAAATTTGAGAAATTTTAATCCCATTAAAGGGGATAGCTAAGTTTATCAGTAGGAGAGCCCATAGAAAGGTTTGGTATTTTAATATTAATTTTCTGAATATTTTATTATGAATTTATAATATTTTTCTAAAAGTCTCTTAATTTCAGGAGTTGACAGTACTCGCCAACTCTCTCACCATTTTGCGCACTGCGCAAGTCACACACAACTAGGTGAACTGATAAAGACAGTTCAAACAGTAAGAACATACCACAACTGACTGTATTCGTGGAATATTAAGAATTCTTCAGATATTCTTAGAAAAATATAAATAAATTAAAAAAAGTAATGCGTTTTTTAACGATAAAAAGTTTAGTTAACAATTTCTCAGTTATTGAAAGCCATTTCGTCAAATTTAGGAACTAGATAATTTTTCCAGTAAACTCTTCACTGCGATTTACTTCTGTGGAGTTCAAAGAAAAGATGGTAAAAATATTCAAAATTCAAATTCCAAATATTCAAAGTTTAATTTTTTTCACATTATTGCTAAACATTTCTAAAAAATCTCTATTTCAGTTTTTTCAGTTTCATGTATAGAAAATGCGGCCGCAAGCTTCAAAGAATAAAATAATTCCTTTTTCTTAATAATCATCAACTTTGAATTGTTTTCACCATTTTCAACTTTGACAAACCACTTACATAATACGATAATATTACTACAATAACTATGATTATTAGATTTTGCCAGTGTTTAAAATAAGGAGAGTTTAAGTCCTAGTTTAGCAATGAGCTTATCAATTTTTTTATTATATTTTAATTTCTGTTTTTTACAACTTTTAATAACTCACCTTTTTTATTTCTTTTTTTTTTCTAAGTGTGACAAAAGGGTACCACTTTCCAACAAATTAATAATTTTCTTTTATTATTTTTAATTGAATTTATAAACTTCTTTTAAATCATTTTGTTATTTGATTTATTTTATTTTCATTAAATGCTTAGATATTTTTTTTCTGTAAGAATGCGGAGTATTAATTACAAAAGCCCCTATAGTAAGTAGTAATGACAAAAGCCTTTTGTCTTAGCCCTTACAGTAAATTACGAATTGTTTAAATATTTTATACTACCTCTATTTTTCTTGTTGTTAAATTTCTTTATATGTTGAATAAATTACGCATTTATATGGTTCACATACACCATTAATACTCATAAATTAATGAAGAATAAATAAGGATACAAAAATGTATTTCAATAAATTAACAATGTGAATTTTTATCAATGCAGTTATCTTTTTAGAATTTATATTAATAGAGAATGTAATAAACAGTAGTAAGTAAAAAATATTACAGAAACATTATTTGCGAATTTAGAACAGAAATATATAAGATGAATAACAAAAGATGAAAGACTTGGAATTGAGTAGAAAATTTTATGCTTGATGAATAACAAATGAACAACATGAAAAAAAAATGTAAGTCAAAACATAAATGTACGACGCAATCTTATTTTAATTCAATAATTTTAATTGAAAGGAAGCAAAAAGAAAAAAACAACAACTTGAGAACAAATGAATACATATCGTAGAAATAATAGAACGTAGATTGATAGAATGTGTACAGAAATAAACAAAAAGTATGACTGAGACACTAAATCATAAATAGTAGAGTGTCAATTCTTCAAATCTCTGCGTGAACTAATCGTTTCTTTTTAGTGAAACCAGAGGGCTCTACTGTATGAAGGACAAAAAGAATTAAAAAAAAAACATTATGACGTTATAGCTGATCGTCCTTATATAAAATTATTAAAGACGATCCGCTGCAACGCTATTAAGCATCGTTAATATTTATAATCGTAATAATTATTATGATAATTAATTATTAAAGTAAATAATCATAGTCTTGTCCAAGATCATGATAGTGATTATTATGATTCTGGTTCATCGAAACAACTTTATGAACACATATCTGTAGACAGTTAGTGTTTAAAATATCATTCGACATAGAGTTTACTGGCTATATATGCATGCTTGTTTAAGTAATGGTCCAACTCATGGAGGGAGTAAGGGCTACTTCCATTTTCATTCAAGTCATTATTATCATGATTTAAAACAATCACACCTCCGGTTTATTTCTGTTTGCACACAGAACACCAAAGATCAGACTATAATTGAAAAACACCATATTTCTTCGCCAAATGGACAAATATAGAGTTGAACCATTATTTAAGTAAGGCTCACATGTTGGGAACAATTCGAAAAGATGTCTCAAATTTAATAATTGTATAGTTTTTCTATTGTTGTAAGGTTCAATTTACATTTAAAACAGCTGGATCTTGAGGTCACAGAATTAAAGAATAGCTCTATGCTGCAACTAAACTAGCACGTTGTTTAGTACTCTAGGAACCATATGAGATAGTGATGGAAAATATGCCTAAACGAAAATAGTTGAGGATTTTGAGGAAAAATCCCAAAGTTGATTTGGATGCATTTATATGAAGATGAAACCCTTTCAGAAAAATTAATTAACAGTCAAAGTTAATCTTTAAATAAATAAAAAAGGATTTTTTTTTGTTGATAAATATGTTTTTTAACATTGTGTAGTCTTGCGATGTATATTAACTACAATTGGTTAAAATTTTAAATATTTTTTTCTCCATTTAAACTCTTCTATATGTTAAAATATAGAAGAGTTTTAATAGTGAAGATAAAAACAATAATGAATAAAGTGAAATAAAAAGAACAATTTAAATGTTGAATCGTCTTACTGTCATTAAACGATATTTTACTTTAAGATTTATAAGTTATAATTAGATGGAATAGAATATTTACATAGAGTGAAGCTTAACTTTTGGACATAGGTCAAAATTGTGAAGGTCTCTATTCTTGATTATTTAAAATATGCTTATGATATAAAAATTTTACAGATTTTATAATAAAAAAATATTTAAAAAAAACTACCAAATGTGCGAGAGGGAAAAATGTAACAAACTATTCCTAAACAATTTATTTGACTAAATTTGTAAGAAAAATATTAGTTTGTCAAAAAAACACAATATTGATATTTAGAAAAAAATTGAGTAAAATTTTATAAAGCTAGTATAAAAAAATGTGTAAATTAAAAATTTAAGCTTGTCATAATTATGCAAATGACAGCATTACCGAATTTTTGCAGAAAAATAATTCAAGATACTGTACATGAAGCTAATTACTTATACATAACTATGCCATATTTTAATACCGAATTTCAACTAATTCCGTAACAATTAAGAGTAATGCTGGGACAAGGAAGTTTGTGTGAACGTAGTGGTCAGCAAAACAGGACACGCGAGCCACACGTGACTCTTTAGCGACAATAGTGAGATTTGATCATGTATTTATTTTGCCTAGCATGGGTCAGATGCATTATACCATAACCAGGTCTTTTAAAGCCTGCTTTGTCTTTTGGTGATTTACAGCTTTGTTGTAAGTTTCCCTGATTCAGTGCTGGCACTTTTCTTGTGAAAGGCTCATTTGAGTCGCCTCCGATTCCGAAAAAGGAACCCGCGTTTTCCCATCATTTCTTTTGGTATCAACAATTACTTCTCAGAAAAATTACTTCTAAAAAATTAATCAATTACTTCTCAAAAAAAATAAATTTCCATTTCGGGAATATACACTGGTTATCATAAATTAAGGAAAAATCACAAAAATAGCGATAACTCTTTCAAAAGTAAGCCAAACCGTGCAAAATTTGCATATGTTGTCCACTAAGAGTAGCTGAGTAAAATTGCAATATGCAAATTAGTGGCGCTGCACTCGGCTTACGTCATCTGCCTGGAGCATAAAAGTCCAAGTTTGAGAGAAAGCACACAAATTTTACTGTGATTGCGACATTGAAAATCTGAGATAGCCAATTCGTAATAATGACCTCTAGGCATCATTTGCCTGAAGAACTACGATGGAGAGCCATCGGGAGACTAGAGGCAGGGCAGAGTCAATCAGAAGTGGCCAGATGGCTAAATGTGAGTCCATCTGTGGTTCATAGACTTTGGAGGCAATTTCAAACCACAGATTCGGCATCTAGGAGGTTCAGTCAAGGACGGCCAACTGTTACGACCAGTGCCGATGACCGATATTTGACATTAAGTGCACGCAGGAATAGAACCGCTACTCCGACACATCTTAGATCCTCTCTTGCTGCAGCCACCGGAAGGTTGGTGTCAACGTCAACTGTGCGCAGAAGGCTCCACGAAGGTGGTCTGTATGCGAGACGACCAGCCATTTGCGTGCCGCTCACATCACGCCATAGGAGAGACCGTTTGCAGTGGGCCCGACAACATGTCCACTGGACGTCAGATCAATGGAGGCCTGTTCTCTTTACGGATGAGTCCAGGTTTAGTCTAGAAAGTGACAGTAGACGTTATTTGATATGGAGAGAACCTGGGACCCGTTATCATCCATCAAACATCCGTGAAAGAGATGCATACGGAAGAGGCAGTGTCTGTGTTTGGGGAGGCATATCCTTAGGAGGGCGCACATACCTCCATGTCTTTCCAAGGGGAACCGTGAATGCTCAGGTTTATCGAGACAACATCCTTGATGCTTATGTGCGCCCATATGCCGGGGCAATTGGTGATTGCTTCCTGTTACAGGACGATAATGCAAGACCACACAGAGCTCGCATTGTTGATGATTATCTTCAACAGGAAACAATTACTCGCATGGAGTGGCCAGCTCGATCCCCGGACTTGAATCCTATCGAGCACGTTTGGGATGCATCGCCCCCTCAGACCCTTGCCACGCTTGCAACTGCTTTACAAGAGCAATGGCTCTCACTTCCTATTGAACTGATAGACCGCATAATTGAAAGCATCACACATCGCTGTTTGTGCTGTATTGCTTCTAGAGGCAATCATATTCCATATTAAAGGTACTTTTTCTATTGCAAACCGATACTTCCAATTTGTTTATTTTATACATGTGCTAATTTCTATACTACTATTAATGTCTGATAATTTCTTTTTATGTTGTTTAATACCTTACTATGTGTTGTATATTGTGGGTAAGTTTCATAAAATTCCATGTGTAATTTCTTGAGTTATCGCGATTTTTGTGAATTTTCCTTAATTTATGATAACCAGTGTAATTGCTATAAAGTAAAAATTTTACCTGTTCAATATTTTTTTCTTCATATTTATTCGAATTTATGTTTAGTATTTTATTGTTGTTTTTTTAAATCAAGTAATATTTTGAGGGAAAGTGTTTTGTTTGATGTTCTTAAATATTTTTAATAATGTAATCAAAAACACATTTTCCCTAGATATTTGTTTTATTAAACACTATTGATGTTATTGTTGTAGGCCAGGGATGAGCAAACTTTTTTGATCGAGGGCCAAAAATTGAGAAAAAAAAATTGTTTGGTGGGCCAAGTAAAAATTTCAAAATTTAAATTTTTTAAAAAAAACAATATTTAAGTTTTAATTTAAGTATTTAGTGAGATGAATGAAATTTTAATTTCATTTTAAAAGTTCCTTATATGAGGTTTGTAGTGAGATGTGCTTACTTTAAGGAACGAGGCTAAATGTTTGTCTGTTGGTCTACTTCAGAGGTCGCCAAAGTGGTCTATATAGACCCCCAGGGGTCTATTTAACATAAGCAGGGGTCGATCTGAGCCAGGGGGTCGAATGGGGGTCGATCCGAACCGGAAGGGTCGATTGGTCGAAGGATTATCAGTATTTTTCAGATATGTGACAATTAAAAATAAAAGAAGACTTGGAAATATATACAGGTAATCTTCAAAAATTGAGCGACGATTTCAAACTGCGTTTTGTTGATTTGGAAAACATTGACATCCCTGATTGGATTATTGTGCCATTTTCTGCTCA
Organism: Parasteatoda tepidariorum; assembly: GCF_982258835.1. Lineage (NCBI taxonomy): Eukaryota > Metazoa > Arthropoda > Arachnida > Araneae > Theridiidae > Parasteatoda > Parasteatoda tepidariorum. Next base: position 106,734,551 of record NC_141760.1, read on the forward strand.
AATTGAAAACGTGGACATCAACCTACAAGATGAGCTTGCTGAATTATTATGGGGATTCGAAGCAAAGACGCTTTTTAAAAATTTAACAATAAGCAAATTTTGGACAAATATAAATATAATGCAAAAATATGTAAGACTTTACGAAATAGCTCAGCCATTTATGATAGTATTTCCAAGTTCCTATATGGTTGAAGCCGGTTCCAGTCACGTAAATTCAATCTTAACTAAGAACAGAAATAAATTAAATGTGGAATTTCGAGGGGATTTAAGATTAAAATTGACCAATTTTGAACCCAGTATAACGAACCTTGCAGAAAAAAAAAACACCAGGCACACCCATGTCGTTGATTAAGAAGCAATAAATCCGTAGTTACTTTACTTATTATTTCTACTTACTTATAATTACTTATTATTTCATAAATATTAAGGTATTTATATTTCAACATTAACATATTTTTCATAAAACTATTGTTACACTATGTACTATCACTTTAATAAATGTTCAAAATCATAAAATAAATGTACAAACACAGTATCTAATAGAGTTTTATTTTAATTAACAGAAAATTACTTTAATGGGGGTCGATGGAGATTTCGAAAAATTATGTAGGGGTCGATGATCAAAAAAGTTTGGCAACCCCTGGTCTACTTCTAAAATGATTGTTTAAAATGTTCATAGTTGAAAACTCTTGTTCACATATATATTTAAGATTAAGCAAACATAGCACTGATTTCCTGAGCATGAAATATTAAGATTTTGGGTACTAGCTTTTGGTAATGATTTGTGTAAAACTCAAACATTGGCATATTTAGAAACAACTGTATCAGATGATTGCTAGATTGTCCTCTCGTTGTAGCTTAAAATGTGCAGTCTGCCACATGTGAAGCATAATTCACCTATATTAGATTCCATAAGTTTGCTCCTCGAGAAAGACAAACGCCAATCTACAGCTATTCTATAAAGAACTTCTGCTTTCAACATTTTACCAATTGAAGCTCTCTGTGCTATTTCCATCAATTTATTTGTAGAACAAAAATAGAGAAAGTAAAAAGGTCATCAGTACTTTGTTAAAAAAGAAAGGACATAAATAGCTTTAAAAAAGTCGACAAGAAAATAAATGCATATTTTTTATATTTACCCTGGATCGGCAAGTTAAAATTCTATCCGCGGGCCGGATAAAACCTTCCGACGGGCCACAGTTGGACGGACCACAGTTGCCCATCTCTGTTGTAGGCCATTGAGACAAGGGGTGTGATTGTTCTTGTTTTCTAGTGGCGCCATCTGTGGCCTAGAATTTTACTTCTGCCTTACCCATACATCCCACTCGCTTATAGAGTGGATACATTCATATATCCACTCATTCATCCACAGATCGTAATTTTGACCAAAACCAGAGAATGATCAATCTCCAAATCAGTACCTTCAGATATAATTTGCTATGGGGACGTGGAGGAGTTTGTGACGCGACAGATTTAACGTGTCCCAGTCACCATTTACAACACTTCAGCCGGCTGGATCAGAACTCCCGTTTTCACGACCGTTAGTCCAGCACCCTGCCAACCAGGCTATCCCGGCCCCCATTAAACACTAGTTCCTTATTTTAAACACACTGATCAACAATTTAGGATATATATTATAATTTGTTTATGGAATATTATATTTGTTTTTGTATATTTGCTTACAATAAGTGTTTATGGAGAGACAGTAATAAGTAGCATTTCGGATTATTTATTATTTTTTCTTGGCAATGAAGTTGGGTTTTAGAAGCCTTTTTTTCCTGTTGTTTTTTTGCTTTTTGCCTGATGACTTTTGCCGACCATCAGTGTAGGTGGACAAAACAAAGGAAAATAAGCGATGTTATTAAAGCATGACGTATACAGAATAAAAGAGGACAAAATTATCATGCAGTGTGAATGTCTATTCCTCATGCAGATCTATTGTGATTTTCAGTTTATAACAGCTATTGATAAAAATATTTGCAATATTGATCATCGTATAATTCTATAAGATCTCATCTAACAAGGACGTTCACCTTGTATTGTAAGGTATCGTCGCTTTTTCAATGCGTCAACTCTTGTCTCTTCATATCTGTTCATTTTTTTGTTGTCTTCACTGTCGACAAAACATCATTTCAATTTAGCATTTATTTTTAAGGCATACAAGAGAAACAGGATTCGTAAAGTATTATCAGTTTATTTCCGGCAATACATATTAATACAATAAATTTATTGTACAAAAAAAGTTCGAAAAGGTTTTTCAGAATAAAAGAAAAAAAAAATCAAACCATAAGTTCTGTAGAATTTTTTTTAGTTCAGTTCTTTAATTCTTTTTTTTTTTATGATGCAATGGAACCATTTTTTTGTCATAAAAACTAGTTGTGGTTATATTTCCCCGACGTTATAACGCACAAAATGTTACAAAATCGTGCGATATCACAAAAATCTAAGGAGAATTCAAATAACTAAAATTTACGTAAAAATTGCTGAAGGAAACATATTGTTATTTAACTCATTCATTATTGATATATTTTTATTAGGTAATAAAAATTTAAACGATTTGTAGGAAAAATAGAGAATATTGAAATGAATTTGAAAAAAAAATAATAAAATGCATATAGATATATCCAAAAATGATTAAAAAAAATATTTTTTGCTTATGAAAACCATCCAAATCGAAGATTTGTAAAAATAAATTAATATTAATACATTCCAAAACAGCAAATTTGGATTGCTATCAAATTCTTGCTTAACATGGTATCCATTTTTAAAAATTAAAGTAAAATCAATATATCTTGGTTTTTTTTATTGGCAATTAGTAATCAATTATTAATTAGCAATGAATAATTTATATCCAGAAACTTTAAATATTGTTCAATTTGGGGAAAACTACAAAACAATTTCATTTTTCATTTCTACTCAACACTTTTTCATTTGTGAAATTTTCAAAAGTGCTTAATGATTACAAATCTGTACACTAATTTGATATTAAATTTCATTAATTTAATTAATAAATTTTTTCAATGTGTTTAAAAAATTTTTACAAGCAATAAAACATTTTCGTAATTTTTAAATTTTTTTTTATAGTGTAATCCTATGTGTTCTAAAAATCTGCACCACTGTGACAGAAAGATTTCTTTTCAAACATTTAATTAACATTTAAGAACACATTATTTTTTTTACCAATTGTACTTAATATGCTTTAATTTAAACTAAAATACTGAATTATAGTGGAAAATACTATTGTTAATAAATTAATTTTCATTTATCATCAAAACTTCACAATATTTAAGTCTTACAAACCTCAAAATCTAGGACTTCTTTGTACCTTGTTTCAAGCTTAGTAAATCTCGTTTTTAAAAAGTTATTAACATCTTATATTTAAGAAATAGTTGCTTTTTATCGAAAAATTATTATTTATTATCTTGAATTTTGTATAACATTTTAATAGTTATACTTTAAATCACAAATAAAATGCTTTACATAAAATTAACCATACATGAATATAATAAATACATGACTATATTCATATATTATATTGTATTTATATGAATATAATCAAAACTCAGAAAATAGTTGTTGTTTATAAGTAAATATGGTTAATATTTTTTTTAGGTACATAATATTTTAATACAGATTATACAATCTAAGTTTTTGTACAAAGCATTTAGTACAGTTGGAAAACTTTAACAAGTTCATAATGTTCATTCCAAGAAAATATCATTTTATATCACTTATTAACTAAATATTTCACCACATTCTGAAACATGATGATGAAATCTTTAAAAAAAAGAATCACTAGTGTTCGCGTAAAATAAATGCGAAACATTACACTAAGAAGAAAATTAAAGGTTTGATTAATTTTTAAATAACATTTCTTTAAAAGTTATTTATCTTTCGTAGTAAATAAGAAAAATGGCGTCGCATTTGGCAAATTTTCACCAACAATTCCATCAAATATGTTTGCGTTTTAAAAAAAAATACGAATAGTTCAGATGATTTTTTTATAAGGTTAAAAAAACATTCGTTAATTTTATTATTTTTAATTTTAAATACTACATTCTTTTTAACTCTTCTTTTTGTGTCTGTGAGGATGGAATAATTTAATCAAATATTAAATCATTTGATTAAAGAGCTCGAGTATACAAATCTTTATTAAATTGCAATTTCTAATAACTATGCAAATTTCAATAGTTTTTTTAACCACTGCAAGCATAGTTTATCGTCATTTCATAGCACATATAGTCAATCACTATTTATTTTTATTTTATTTTATAACCTTCATTGAACATCCGGACTTTGTGGAGGACTTTTAATGGAACTCACTAGCATTTGCGTTACATGGAGAGGAAAACTTACCACGGTTAGCCTGACGGTAAAGAGACGCTAACGCATGCTCCGTCTACCACTGATGATTCTTTGCGTCAGCACTGTGGTCGGTGCAAGCAGGATGCGGAATTCGTATCGACCAGCCATCGCTGGGATTCGAACTCGGTTCACCTCATTGGAAGGCGAATGCTCTGCTCCCTGAGCTATCACGGCTCTCAGTTTCTGTTTAGACTTCCAGATTAACTAGGGTGCTCAGATCTATTCTGAAACTCTGAGCCTGATGGCCATAAATCCTTTCCTGATCGCTGTTTTCTGATCGCTAAAATTAATGGCAAAAGGAATTCATCGTCAATCGAAAAATCGACATTGCTTGTTTAACTAGGGGTCCCAAATTTTATTTAGAGCTCTGTATTGGATAACAATTAGAGTTTCGATGGTTTCTTGAATCCTACCAGCGGAATTATCTCTGCATTTTATGGTCAATCAAAATTTTGTCGACTTTCTGTCGAAAAAAATTGACAGAAACAAATCTGAAAAAAAGGAAGGTATGGAAAAAAAAGGGTTAAAAGTTTTAAAATGAGACAATGAAAGAATTTATCGTGACGTCTTACAGCTGGAAATTTTGGAATCTGTCTTTCAAAGATCGCAGGCAGAATATTAAATAAATAAATAAAAATAAAATTAGAACAAGAAAAAAAAAATTAAAAAAAAAAAGAAAAAATAAGATTCTTTTAAAAAGTTAAAAATAAAGGAAAAAATTTAAAAAAATTAAAAATAAAATTAAAAAAAAAACTTTTTTCATGCTGTCTAAAAAGGAGGCAATTATATATATCTCAACATTCTATCGCCCATCAAAACTTCGTCCTCTTTATTTCGAACAGAAAATATACATAAAGCTAAAATGAAAATAAATAAATAAAATTAAAAATAAAAAATCACGTTTTTTCAGTAGACGAAAAAGGAGACAATAATTTTATTTTTGCGAGACATGAAACGGTAATAAGCATCCTTTTCGTCATTAACGCCAATCACTCCCAAGAACTCAAACCATGTTTTTCGAAAATAATGCTCCGTAAAGTAACCTATTTTACATCTAACAGTAATTTCTCTCTCTTTTTTTTAATCAACGTTGTTGTGTTTGATATTTTCATTATATTATAATACAATTATTACCCAAAAAACAGCGAGCACAAAATAATGATTAATTTAAAACATAATTAAGAAAACTCAGAAAACAGTGCTTCAAATTACAAGCTTGTAAATTATGTCACTTTCTGCCATAGCTAAGCATTTGAAACAAGTTGACTTTCTGAACCACTTCATTGTGAAGCCAGCCTTTGCACAGACACGGAAATGTGCATTTCAGTGTTCGCGCAACACTGAGTTTGAGATTCACTGTTTCGTTAAGCTTGTGCATGAATGCTGAATTATTTAACAGGGCATCTCTAGATGTTTGCTTCATAAATTCCGATGGATGTTTCGGAGGTGTTATCTTTGGAATTCAAAAGCAGCTCTCATTTCTATACTTTAATCTGGAAAACCTTTTGTTTCATCAGAAAAGTTATTAATACGCCGCATCATGCTCGATTATAAAGTCAAGGTTGCTGTTGCTTTGATGCTTGGGTACATAAAATATTCGATTTCGATGTGTTGGGGGCTACACGGAAACTTATAATTATGTAGGAAATATATTATTGCAAATATTTCAAGTTGATTAAATTAAATTACCGAATCTTCGGAGGGCCATTCTTTTTAATATTTGTAACAAAAGGCATAAATATTTTGCTATGCGTAAACAACCAAAACTTTGTGTAATACTCTTTTTTTTTAAAAATAACTTGTGCTCTTTAATACACCTGTTTGACTAACGGAATCCTTCCGCAAATCAGGATCAACGTCACAAAGTGAATCGGTTGTTAAATCGGTTATTGTGTGTAGATTCGTATAGAAAACCTCTTTCAGTCTAATTAAGTCCATTAGCAATTGCATGCTTACAAATTAAGAATGGAGGGAAGACGTAATTCTCTCACTCATAAGAAAGAGAAACGTTTAAGCTTCAAAACTAGTTTCCTCAAATTCTCTAAATGGTGACTTAGAACAGTCATCACTTCTTCGATTTATGAGAATAATTTTTTTCTCCCGAAATTTCTCATCATTTCAGATTTTGACAGTTTTTTGGCTGTTTGCCGAAAGCCACTAAATTTTTTCTTAGAATTTATAAACATCTCTTAAATAAGAATATGTTTCTATATGAAGTTTTCAAAGTAACATTACGGGAAGCTTCCCGGAATTCAATATTAATGTAAAAAAAAAAAAAAAAACATTGAAAACTCGGGATTTGGTCATCAAGGGTTGTTTAATGTACACAAAATATAAATGTTCAGATGATATCCAAAGGAACATTTTTAAATGCGACATAAAACGAGCGAGAAATAAATATGATTGATCGATTCCCACCGATGGCAGTTTTGGGACATAAAAACTGGGATCAAGTTAACTACCAAGAAGTTGAAATTAAATTTTCCACATGATAAATGGCGGGTGCAGTACTCACTCCCAACTTTTTATACTATTTTAGTTTTTTTTCCTTCAAATTTATCTGCATTGCTATTGTAGAATCGGTTTGTTATGAGTTTCTCCCATTTCCTATACAGTTTGAGACTTAATTACGTTTGATATTCATTTCCAGCTTCATTTCTCATATTGTTTTAGAACTTTAGGCAGTTGATAAAAGGTTATATATAGTATATACAGCGGATATGCTATGTATCATCTTATAAAGAGTTTTTGTGTAAAGAGTATTTGTATAAATAGTTCACCTTAAGCGTCGTCTTGAATACCTACCTCGATGCATATGAGACAATGTGGTGTCCTTTTATATATATTTTCTTCTTGCCTGCTAATACAAACAAAAATATATCTTGGCTCTTTAATTATAAAAAAAAAACAGTCTAATAGTTACAGAAGAGCAGTGGTGGCTCAGGAGATGTGCCGTTCGCACTCACGGAAATGCTCACGGTTTCGGCACCGCTTGGCAGTCTTGGCGGAAACTTTTAAGTCAAACCTGCTCTGTCGCCAAATTGCTTTTGCGTAGCGTTTATAAACAAGGGATAGAATTGTTTTCACTATTTTATTGCAATTTTTTCCATTGTCTTTGTGTTTTCATAAGATCCTGTCACTCAAATATTAAAACACAAAATTCTATTTGCAATATTTAGTAACAATTTTAATTAAATCTTTCAAATTTAGTTTTAATCTGAACTTCTAAGCTGGAATTTAATTTTAAAATTTTATGACTGTGAAGAGCATTAACCTGATGACGTATTCTGATACATTGATTGTATTGACTTGTTTGGAGTTTTCTCAGAAGTGTTTTTTATTTTCAATTTCTCAGTTAAAAAAAAATAATAATTAAATAGATAAATGAAATATTATTTTTACTGATTTGATTTAAATTTTAATAAAATCATTTTATCGCGTTTAAAGTTATATTTTTTTTATTTATTTAAACTCCAAATTTATAATTGAAATGCGTGCAATGGAAACTAGTGTTATACTTGCGAACAATTTTTTTTGAGTTTAAGTGTTGTTAATTATGATGAAAGTTGACAATGTAATTTTCTCTATAAATCAAATATAGATACTTTTTAAGATGCAAGCAATCACGGTGGATAAAACAAATCAATTAGGTTAAAAATAGCATAAATGCTAAAGAACAAATAAAAGCAAACGTTCTCTTAGAGCCCTGAAATATAAATTATATTTTACTTTTATACATACTTAAGTTCAGATTGGTCTAATCAAACTGAAGAAACAGAGAAACTCTTATGTCAAGGAACTGTAACTAATTTTATTATACATGTTTATTTAAGTTTTTAAAACTATTTACAAAAAGATCTGAAATATAAATCATATTAACAAAATAGTTCACTGTTGCATTCTAAGAATAAATTATTTTAATTGTATAATTTGCTTTTGTAGATTCATTTCCTAAGATATTCCCCAATTAATTATATTTGTGTAGAAATATCGATTTTTCTGTGAAGTATTTCTTATTATTTATTTTGAATCTAACATTCATTTTTTTTTCTTATACTATTATATAATATCTTATTTAGTAATGTTATAAGAAATGGCAAAATTTTAGTCGTATAATTATAAAATAAAACTTGGTTCTTGTACTTCATCACTTTTGAAATTGCATTTGAGTAAAATAATGTTAAAGTAAATTTGATCGGATAAAAATTAAATAAAACTTTTTTTTCTGAATTTTTTATAGTTTTTGAAACTTTCAAAATATTGAAGTAGTGTCATTAAAATCTTCATCTTATTGAAAATGAATAAAATAATAAGGTTAAAGTAGAGTGCTGCGCGTATGAGAATGAAATAAACATTTTTTTTGAAACTTTTATTACTTTTGAAACTGCAAACAAATGACTAAAATGATAAGGTTAAATTAAAGCACTTTAAATGTATTAATTGCTTTCTCAGGTCTATTTTTTCAGATCTATCTTAACTTATTATTTGTATCGATTCCTTTGTGAAAAATGTCTTATATATATTTCCAATTGAAAATTATCACCTTTTTCTGATTAAATGTTTTATTTGAGAAAAAACGATTTAATAAAATCTCCTCCATCTGATAAAGCAAACAAGTGAGGCAATTTTTTTTTAACTGCATAAAGTTCTTCTTTAACTCATTTCTCAAATCTATTATAGTTCATTATTAGCGTAACAATATGTATTTCATTGTGAAGAATTTTTATTATGCATTTGGAATAAAGAAATAAATTTTTTTTCTTCCTAATTACGCATCTGAAATGCTGAATTTAGCGATAAAGGTAATTTTTGCAATGTACTGCAATAAAAATACCTTATATAAAATTTTCTTACATTTGAATTGACATTTGAAACTGAATGCAATATGCCTTAGTATATAGTGAGAACACAAGCCTTTATATATATATAGCATAGTAAAGAATGGTAAACTGTTTTAGCAAGTAAAATAAAATAAATAAAAAAAAAACAATAGATTTTACACTTTTAAGAACAATAGTAAAAAAAAAAAGAAGTTGAAAAGTAAAATATTTACAAGAATCTATTTTTAAATAAAATTCTGAGACATAAACATTAAATTAAGTATGAATTTTTCATTCAAAACGAAAACCGCTTATAAAAAATACAAGAGCGGTGTGAAGATAGAAGTGAATAAGAAAGAAATTTTTAACTAGAATAGAACCATCATTTTCCTACTCAATCAACGTAATAGGGTTGCACGCTGTAGCAAGATGTGACGCATAGATCGGTTGGGTTACCATATTCTTAATTATGCGGTTTTCAGAGAGCTTATTCTCGACCGCGCCAAGCGGTGCCGAAACCGTGAGCATTTCCGTGAGTGCAGACCGCACCCCTTCCAATGAGGTGAACTGGGTTCGAATCCCAGAGATGGATGGTCGATACGAATTCCGCATCCGGCTAGCACCGACACAGTGCTGAAGTAAAAATATCCTCATTGGTGGACGGATCATGGGTTAGAGTCCCCTCGCCATCGGGTAAACCGTGGGAGGTTTTCGGGATTTTCTCTCTCCATTTAACGCAAATGTAGGTTAGTTCCATCAAAAAGTCCTCAACGAAATCAAATTTCTCCTAATATTTGATCCAGGAGTTCTTTTGTTTTCTGGATTTATTTCAAAATTGCACGGAGTTGCTACGGAGTTGAACATTAGTTGTGAGGAACCCAAAATTGAGTTCAACGACCGTTAAATAGTTACAGAAAAAAAATCTGTTAGTTTATCGGAATTATACTTCTACTAAAATACAAAATCCAAAAAAAAAAAAAAAAAAAAAGAAAGCAATAGTTCGAATTCTTCTTTAATTCTTATTTTAAAATTTATCAGAGATTGGTATAATAAATTAAAGAAACTTCAATGATGAACTGTTTTTCTTAGATCTAAATAACTGCAAATTTGAAAAATTATTGTTTGGAAGTGGGCCGTATTTGAAATATTTCACTTTTAACGTAGAAAAAGACACCGGTGTTTCAGGCTGTATTTCATAACTGTGCATTATTAAAATATAATATAATATTTTTCACTGACTTTGACCTAAGTTAATATAATATAATTAAAAAGCAAGAAAAATAAGTTAAATTCCGAGTCGAAGTGGTTAATATATATATATATATATATATATATATATATATATATATATATATATATATATATATATATATATATATATATATATATATATAGAATCAAAATTTTTGTCCAAAACGAAGCATACTTATAGGTCGCAAATATTACATGGCAATACTTTTACTTTTTTTTATTTCTAACGAAAGTAAAAGTAGAAAGAACGTACTTTTACTTCATTACTTTTTAACTTTAGTACTTTTACTTGTTTTTTCATTCCGTTTTTGGGAAAAAAGTACAGGTATTTGCAACGAAAATGTCGAAAGAAGTAGTAATTTTTTTCTGAAATTTTTTGAAAAGTTCCCTCAAAAAAAATACTGTTTTTTTTCTCTCGAAATTTTTGAATGTTTTCCTCGAGACTAATCTCTAATTTTCTCTTCCAACACTTTATATAAAAAGTCAAGGCCAACCAAACATCTTCTTCTCCTTATTACAAGTTGGTTTTTTTTTCTTAACAGCAACCGTTTTACTGGGGGAGGAGGGAACGTGAGACCCCTTCACTGACCAGAAAACATAGCAATCTCATTGAGAAACCCGACTCCGAAAGACCCAACTATTAGCTGTCTCCAGACTTATCTTTGGACATGCTTGTTTCACTTCCATTTAATCAGTTGTAGAAATCTTTTTGAAAAAAACGTTTTCTGAATCTGTAGAATGGATTTCGCCCCTCACGGTGAGGAATCCCTGCAATAAATACTTTAAAAAAAGGGAGACACCTTTGCTTTGTTTAACATCTAATTTAAACCAATCAAAAAATTTAAGATTGAATGCACACCCTCTGTCCTGAGAAATATAAACAGATACATTTAAGATGCTCGTTTTGAGATGTATGTAGCTCCTGTCTAGGAAGGGCGATATAAGAAATTTTATATCGTGATGCATCGTCAGTTTTGCGTCGCGATATAGTATTTTTGAATTTCATTTACTTGTAAGGCGCAGAAAGTCGGATTTCTATCAAAACTTCATACTCCGATTGATTTAAATCAATTTATGAATTTGATGTACATGTTTTGCTTAAGTAAGATATTAATGTTATATTCTCTAAAAATGATCGCACAAATAACGAAAGATTTCTTAGTTTGAAAATAAATAATAAAAAAATAAATGAAATTGAAATTTATCAATACATTTACCTAACAATATAGAAAGAAAATTTAAAAAATAAGTTCGTTAAAAATTATTTGTATGCTTAAAACAAAATGCTAAATAAATTTTAAAAAAAAAACACTTTTAAAACAACACTATTTTTTATCATTATTATTTCACATAAATAATAAAGTTAAATTGAATAATTACCGAATTCTGAACGAAAAAACAAAGTAAGGTTTAATTTCTTAAAAATAAAAACAAAAGAATTATGATATTCGATAATATATTCAACTGACAATATTGAAAGAAAATTAAAAAACACGATTATACTTTTTAATGAAACGAAGTGCTAAATGATTTAAAAAAAAGAAGTCGCAATCGCAAACATTACAAATTTTTTTGAATAAACAAAGTTGATTGACTTATGCCCAAATCCAAAAGAGGAAAAATAAGTTATGTTATAATTTTATTTATAAAAATGAAAACAACTAAAGATTTATAAATTTAAAATCAGTAATAAAAACCCATTAAATTATTATTTTATCCAAAAAGTTTTTAACAAATTAAAATAAAGTAAAAAAAAGCCTAACAAATTTAATTACTTTTTAATTTAATTCTTTATGGACACCTTAAATTAGATTTCCGTTTGTAATAAATTCAATAATGTAAAATAATACTTAAACATATAATATCAAAATTAATTTTCACATTTAAAAATAAAAGTCTTGTTTAAAAAAAATACTGAATTAATTAAGAAACACTTCTTTATATATTATTTCAATAATAGATTACGTTCAGAACAAGGTAACGACGGCGATCACAAAGTCAGTCCCACTGAAAATAATCTACAAGAAAAAAAAAAAAAAAACTAAGAGGTGCGGAAACGAACATGCGAGATCACGATATAAGTTCTCAAAACTGATTTTGATTCTACCGCTCATCAATCAAGGCCGTTTCAATATAACGATGCAAACATCGTCTTCCCCAGCGCGAGTTGGCACGTAAGAGATCCTTGCGTGTCTTGTACCGCTATATCGTATATCGCTATATCGTTCTTCTTTACTCGACGGCTTAAATCAGATTTCTGATACATCGCCTGGAACGAAAGTCGCTGTTTCGGCCTGCCGATTTAGGCGTTAAATCGATATGTCACGATATATCGATTTATAGCCCAGTCCTACTCCTGTCTTTACATTTTGAAAAAAAAAATCGTATTTTTATTTTTTATTTGATCATGAAAATCAATAATGACTGTCAGTATTCATTTTCTAAATATTCAAATAAGTGCTCTGCTATCATACACAATTTGTTTACATCCGTTAGATAAGTTAAAATTTGTCATTATACTAACTAGTATGACGTCAATGAAAGGATCAAAATGAAGCATTCATATCTCCCTCCAATAAAATCTAATAAATAAAAAATTACATTCTGTTATTTTTAAATGTTACTTTTTTAATTTTAATATGAAAATTTTTTTCGATAATAATTTTCCGAAGGATATTTCATGATAAAAACAAATTTTTTTTCAAAATTTAATGCCGTAAACAACTTGTAGATTTGCGTTTCGCATATTAATTAAAAAAAAAAAAATTTCAATAGTGTATACTATTTTTAATTTAAAATATTATAATTTTTATCTATTTTTTTTACGATTAAGTTGAAGTAATATTAAAAAAACTGACCTTATATTAAAATCTTTTGGTTTAGTTGAATTGAACAAATTATTGAAATCTGTATTTGAATATAAGGATAAAACGAATAAAAGTATTATTTAAAATTGATTAAAAATTACTTGATTTTTGAAATATTTTGATGAAGTTTTTTCTATTTCCAATTTCCCCCTGAAAAACTTTTTCTATTTCCAATCTCTCCCTGAAATTTTTTTTTTCTTTTTTCAATCTCCCTCTGAAAATTTTTTCTCTATTTCCAATCTCCTACAGAATTTTTTTTTCTATTTCCAATCTCCCACTGAAATTTTTTTTTTCTATTTCCAATCTCCCCCTGAAAAAATTTCAGTCGATATCCTTGGTTACTAGTATTTCATGAATTTTTGGATTTTTATCATTAATTTGGCTTAAAAATTGCATCCCATCAAGCAATTATCTTTATGACAAATCATTTTTAAATACGGGCACTGATAAATCAAAGATAAATATTATAATTAAATATTGTCGTTCATTATAATGCCACTGAAATTAAATACGTACCTTAATGAAATTAGCAACTAATGTTAAAATTTCAAAATGTTTCATTCTAAGCATTGAAATTTCTTGAGAATATATAATAAATCAGTTTAGTGCTTATAACATGGCATCGGTCTTGTTAATAGTGCTAAAAAGAGGTTATTTTCGTTTCATTCAGAAAAATATTATATTTTACATGATTTTTTAATAGCAATTTGCAAAATTTTTATCAAAAGTTTAATTCGTTTCGAATAGTTCTTTTGCAATACAATTTAAACAATAGCCCTTTAATAATTTTAAAAAAATACAAAAGAATGCTGAAGGCCTTTTCTTTAATGCAAGGAGAGTGCTATGTAAATATCGAAATTAATGTTATTTCTCTAATCACTGATGTTTCTTTAATGATTAAAAAATTAAGCAAAATAGGCAATTTAATTGTTATACTTTTATTGGCGAAGTCATAATCGGTCAGGCAAGCTGACAGCTCGGTCCCCTCGCCGGCTTTTTTGTAGACATTAACTTATCACACAATTAACCCCTTGAGAAACAATAGTTAATTGATGATGCATAAATGATAATATTAAGTGTGATACATAATTGTATTATGCATTACTGTTATTGCTTCTGTATTTTGAATTTTTACATAAATTTCGCATATTAATCAGTTATTAAAAAATATTTACTTACATTAGAATAAAAATTTTAATTATATTAAGTTCATATTTACCAGCCTGAATCAAATCGATCATTAAATTCATGTAATTGTTGAAGCTGTATTGTTTTCTCGTACTCTTTTCCATTACTCTTTTTTCCTTCCATTTTTAGAGCCTTTTTTTTCTCAAGAAACTTTTCTTGTGGTTCTAGTACAAATTGTCACTCCTTACGAAGAAATTCGCAAATTCTGAGTATCTTTGGCAAAAATGAGTAGTTGTTGTTGCAATCAAACTCCCCTAAAATTCATAAAATTTCTATTGAGTTTACTAAATTTTAACCAGTATTCTATGAACATTAAACGGTGTTCCATGAAATATTTTTGTCAATATCTTAAGAAACCTGACGTGATAGAACAAACCGGTTTTCAGATTTGAAATCAACACAACAAACTACATTAATAAATGTAAGCACCATACCAGATATCTATAGATTGTTTGTAAAATGGGTTTTACCTTAAAATGTTTTTTTCATGAAACGAAAATTCTTGCTTAATAAAGTTAAATTTGTTTTGGTGCAAATGTAAATGTCATAGAGCTATCAGAGGTGAACTAATAATATTTTTGGTAAATAATTGATGGTATCTAAAAAGACTTGCCTCATAGTAGGAAAGGTTTGAAGATTTTTTTTTAAATAGAGTTTTTCACCGAAAAATTAAAAAAAAAATATTAAAAGACCAAATAATTATTTTTGTGTGATTTCTGAAGTAAGAGAACGAAGAAGAAAAATTTTAAGGAAATTCATAAATAAATATTTATCTCAAATTTTTGAGATTTATTGAAGATTTCGTCCATTTTGTTGAGTTTAGTTAAAAGAAAAAACATACCAATTTTAATTTTTTTTTAAAACAGAAGATCTAAAAATATTAAAATGGACATGTATAACACTTTAAATTTTTTTAAACTACGGATATATAACAGACTAATATTTCTAAATTGAAAATGTAGCTGCTGTTTGATGAATTATTATATTTTATTTAACATAGCTAATTTTTTTAATTATAACCTATGCATTTCAAAACAATTCAATTATATTTCAATTTTGAAATTGTTTTACATTAGTGCATGTGAGCAGATAATTATAAATTATTATTATTTTCATCCGAAATTTATAAGCATCATATATGATAAATGATATGAAATTAGAATATGATATGAAATAAGAATAAAATCAAGTCATTTTGTAATAACTGTTACATATTTTAAATCAACCATAGTTAGATATAACTATAGAACAAATATGTAGCTCGGTATACTTAATTGCTCTGTAAAAAGATAAGAAAAATTATTTTAGCAAAAAGCAATAAATATTTAATTTTGACTTCAACTGTGAAAGAAATTTAGCGCGAGATCTCAAAATTTGGAATTCAGAAACAGCATCAGAGCAAAATGCATATTAGAAAAGAAACTAGTGAATGGCATTTTAGTTATGAAAATGAAATATGCAAATTATGAATCATATTAAAAAATAAAATTGTAAAAGTGGCTCCAAAAATTAAAAAAGAATATATTTGAGCTCTTTTTTTATGCGTAATTTGAATTAAAAGTTGATTAGGCATCGAGAAAGATATAGTAAGTGTTATTTATGCAACAAATTAGATCTAAAGTTTTAATTGCAGATAACATTAAAAGAAAATTTAAATAGAATATTCTTTCACATAAGAACATAGCATTTCAAAAGGCTATAAAAATTATTAAAATTTGAATATTGCTTGATTTAAAATTAATAAATTGAAAAATTAAACATGGTTTCATGAATTTTGTGTGCATAGTCGTCGTACTATGCACCTATGCTCAACTGCACCTTATTGCTTTTCGTAATTGAGTATTACACCACAAAAGTAAGTTCTCTATAAATAAATTTTGAAGTAACGATCTTTTTGCGAGCTTATGTGTAGAAAAACAAATACCAATTTACAGTCAGTTCAATTTCAGTTTCAACTCAGCCAGTGCAATCTACATCATCCATTGAGTTTTAGTGCAATAATTAGAATTATTCCATTTTTAAAATAAGACAATATAATTCTTCCTCTGCGACTTTTCACGGGTCACTGAAGTCTGTATTGCATATCCTCCAGGACTTTTTATGGACTGCTGAAGCCTATATCACACATCCTCCGGGACTTTTCATAGGCTGCCGAAGTCTATATCACACATCCTCCTGGACTTTTCATAGGCTACCGAAGTCTATATCACACATCCTCCTGGACTTTTCATAGGCTACCGAAGTCTATATCACACATCCTCCGGGACTTTTTATGGACTGCTGAAGTCTGTATCACACATCCTCCAGGACTTTTTATGGACTGCTGAAGTCTATATCACACATCCTCCGGGACTTTTCATAGGCTGCCAAAGTCTATATCACACATCCTCCGGGACTTTTCACGGGCTGCTGAAGTCTATATCACACATCTACAAGGATTTTTCATGGACTGCTGAAGTCTATATTACACATCCTCTAGGACTTTTCATAGTTTGAAATCAATGTAGCTCATCCTCTAGGACTTTTCACGGGCTGAAGCCAATTTGCTAAAGACAATATGATTTATTCTCCACAGCTTTTTGTGGGCAGCAAAATCATCTTCTGGACTTTTCAAGTCTTGCTGAAGTCAACATAGCTCACACTCTGTGACGTTTTCCGGTTTGCTAAAGGCGTCATAACACATTCCCAAGACCTTCAATGGTTTGGTAAGGACGATAACGCATCCGCCATGTCTTTTCACGGCGTGTTAAGGATGATATGACTCAACCTCCAGGACATTTAACGGTTTTCTGAAAACAATATAACTCATTTTCTAGATTTTCTCACGGCTTTAGATGGAGGAAGTTCGCCTTTTACGACATTCCACGTTTCGCTTAAGACGATATAACGCATCCTTCAAGACTTTATAAGGTTTCTTCCGTGCTCCAGTATTTCTCAAGTTTTTTTTACAGACTAAACAGTTAATTCTTGATTATTTTAAGGTTTACCAAAGGCACTTCGTCTTCTTAGACTTTCTCCCTATATGACAAGAATAAGTTAACCTATTCTCTCTATTAAATGATACAACATGTTTCCTGATACTACAAGTGAAAAAAAAATAATATCCTTACACGTATTTCCTTTTTTCATTGAACTTCAGCGTATACAAATGGGACACCTTAGTCGTGATGAATATGCAAACAAAGCAAGATTTAAAAACAAAACTAATTCTCTTAAATTTAAAATCACTTTGTAACTATGTTAATTAAATGATTTAGTCTCTTTCCGAAGACTTGCGGTTTGGGCTCAAAATTTGTTATTCCTCTGCAAATAAGTAAAAAGAAGAAGAAAAAGGATAAATGTTACATATTTTGGAAAGCGATCCCCTCAAAAGAGTGGAAAAGCTTTTAAAGGGCCGAAACTTCAAAGGATGAGTTTTTTTTTTTCTTTCTTCATCCATGTTCGGGGGTTGAAATATCTTCTCATCCTCTGTTCTTCCCATGGGACATCAAAAGAAAGAATATTTCGGGAAAAATGCCCCTTTAAAACCTAAAATAGAAAATCAGACACTCGGTCTCGAGTTCATTTACGAAAGGAAAACTTTTTCGGGGAGAAATTTCAGTCGATAAGGGGTGCTTGAAAGTTAGAAAGGAAGTAAATAAAGTAACTAGATAAACAAGCGAGGTAAAATAAAATAAATAAAAAGGTATAGCGGAGCGAAATTGATTTTAAATCGGTTTTTCTACAACCTTTTAGGCTTGAAAGAGAAAATGAAAATTCATTTTAATATATATGTATTTTTTTAAAAGAAATTCTGAAATTATTTTGTATAATAAGTCTTTAAAGAGAGGATTTATGTTCCTGTCATTTTAAATTGGATTAGGAATATATTTAGCTATACTTTAAATTCATGTACTTGATGAAAGATTATTTATTAAACCAATAATGAAATCAATTTACTATTTAAATTTATTAACGTGTCTTTGAATTTGATAATGGTTTACATCGTCTGAAAAATTAGCTTGGAAGATTGATTTCTTTGACTTATGAAAACGATTTCTCACGGCTAAAAGATAAAATTAAATTTAATATAATATGAAATATGATCATTAATTAAACTGCATATGGTACATATTAAATTGTGTTATATACTATTATTTAACCCAGAGTGGTTGAAAAATTTTAAATCTATTTTATTTTCATTTCAAACTTAAAAAAGTTTAAATCGAAAGGAAATTGTGAGTATGTAAAAGCATCCTTTTAAAAGGACTATTCTTTTTCCTTTTTTTACGAAAGGAAAGAAAAAGAAAAAATTGACAGCATAAGCGTTTCATTTTAACGATTAATTTTGTCTAAATAATATATTTCTGTCTGCAATAAGGGAAAGCACAGTGAATTTTTTTTTCCAGTTTTGAGTCACAACTCTGTATTAATATCAACATATAAGTTTTAATCTGAAGTCAAATGACAATGCTTATATCTATCTATCTATATATATCTAAACATCAATACATATCTATCTTCAAAAGTAGATAAAATATTGTGCAAAGAAATTTCTCATAGGAATATTACTAAAATGATATTATAATTTGTTGAAACGATATTCCGCTCTTACGATACTTCATTCTAACAATATTTTGCAATTACAAAATGTCGTTTACACAATATTTCTCTCTTCCTATAGTTTGTTTTTACGATATTTTATTAGAGTATTGATTTTTTTTTCCTGAATCTTAAGCTATACATATTTTAGACAGCAAATAAGTTTTTCAAAATATGCTTATTTCTTATTTAAAACGTATTATTATAATATAATTTTGAAAATTAGTCAGAAAAATAAGGTTTGGGATGCGTACTGCAAAGAAACTGCAATAAAGCATGTGTTTCAAGGAAAAATTTCTTTTGTGCAAAAAGATATCGATATTATACAGTGAACTGAAAAAGATATATACTACACATTACTTTTGTTACAGTTTGAAAAAAAAGTAGGGCAGAACTACCAGAATATGGTGGAATTTACCATGTTTTTAAGTCCATTTAAACACCAAAGACCTAGGTCATTTTTACTGAAGCTCTTTGGTAATGATTTTGGTAAAATTAACATTAAAATATAATTTTATAATGTGGGATAAAATTTGGTAAATGTAAAATTTGGTGATTTTGTCATGACACCTTAAAGCATGGCATAATAAAAACATTTATTCGATTAAATTTGTTTTTCAGTTTCGTATTTTTGTTAAACACGTGGTAATAAGAGCTATAATTTTGAAAACCGGAATTTCTAGCCAATCGCTGCCATAACAGCGGAAAAAATTAACAAATGAATGGTTTAAATACGGTATATTTTAGTTTTATTAGGCATAATTATGTTTTTTACTAGAAATATCATTGCCATGCAGTACGATAATTATACCAGAATTTTTTTCTCCGTGTAGGAAGTAACGCAATCCGAAAAATATGGTTTCCATCGTTTTGTCAGTAAGTTCTGTACCCCTTAAATAATTTCTCTCTTTTGTGTAATTCACCATATCTTGAAAACTTTCAAAGCAAATCAAAAAATTGAATGTAATTATAAAATTTGTTTTTTAAAATATAATTCCATTTAAATGTCATTTTTAATAGCGATTCATTATTTTTGGTTATCTTATTTTATGATTTAAAAAAATTGAATATTAAGCTATAGAAAACTTTACATCATTTTAAAATAAGCAATTTTAAGTGAAAAAAAAAATTGAAAAAAATAGGTGGAATAGTTTTGAGTTATATAATTTCAGAATAGTCGCTTTTTTCTAATAACTGACTATAAAAAATATGAATAAATCTCGAAATTCGAATGTTTTTAAAGTGCGAATTTACATGTTTCTGCTACTATTTTTCAATTGTAAAAAACTTCACTTTATTTAAACAAACTATTTAACCTCTGATAAGTTACTCTATTTACAAATCTGCCGAGATAAATAATTTTTTTTTCCTGTATCGCATTACTGTTGAAATCGATAGCTTTATTTTTTCTTTGCCTTTGTATTAAATAAATTTAAAAACTAAGCGAAAAACTTCCCCGCAGTATTTATCCGATATTTTATTTACAAACAGCAAATCATTAGTTTTTTTATCTCACAGCATTCGTAAATTCTTGCTCTCTGTTACAAATAAATCAATGTTATAACGCAATACCTCTTTCAAGACATGCGTGAGAATAGACTAATGATTCGATTTACCATTTCACGAACATATTTATGCAAAGCGAATTGATTGCTGGACTAATCGTTGCAATTGGTATTCATATTTACACTACAAAATCATGAAAAAAATACATTATCCACTTTAGATTTAAAAATGCAGATGAAAACAATCGACTTCTACCGATTTTATTTATAATTCTCATTCTCGTTTGTTTTCAAGTTTTTTCTTTCTTTTTTTACCTCTCACCTAGTTCGTAAATGTAGATTTTATTTACTTTCATAACGATTTTTAAGCGGATAGTTGAAAAATGATTCGTAATTGAGAAAGCGTGCGGTATAAATAGAAACTTTTATTGTTCGAAACGAAATTTTCGTTCTTGTATAGAATAGTTTGCGAAATAAGAAAAGTAAATAAAACCAATGCAATGCGAGTAAAAGGAAGTAAAGTACAAATTAATGTAAATTACCATATCCTGTTTATTAAAGTGCTAACTGGATATCAATAAATTATTACTTTCATTATACAAATATTATGTTTTGGTGAAATAACATGTCTAGAGACGTATTTCGTAGCAAACTATTTGGCAGGAACAGTTTGTAATTGTCACTTTCAACGCAGACGAAGACAGAGATTGAAGAATAAACCACGTTGAAGATTCCAAATTAACTCTATATATCATAAGACGATAATTGCATTCATTTTTGCATTTCAGACGATAACTGTTTCATGCATTTTCATTGGACAGAAAAATGATCATTAAGAAATAAAGAATTTCCAGAAATTTTCGGTTACCATTAACCAAAAATTATTAAAAATTCTTACAGTATTTACCTGTAATTATTCTATTTATCCCTAAAGGTATGTTCACTGTGGACTGTTCAGAACGCGGTTTTGGTTTTCCCAAACAGAAGACTTAATTGTATTTTTACAGCATTGTATTGTATTTATACAGAGAACTTAATTGTATTTTTTCACAGCCAACTTCACATTTAAGCCACATAATCATTAGATATTTAGACCACTTATATATCAATGCTTGCATGTGATAATGTTCGATTGATTCTATGCAGTAGTTTTTGATTTTCGCTTTTCAAATATTGGGAAGCGAAAAACAGCATTTTCGGCATATTTTACTTATTTTACTGTAAGGTTAAAATGCGGTTCCAGCCAGAAAAAATGCTGATGAAAACAAAAAATGAGGAATTTTTTATTTTTATTTTACTTTTAAGCCACATAATTATTAGATATTTGCACCACTAATGTATCAATGTTTGCTTGTGATAATGTTCGATTTATTCTAAGCAGTAGTTTTTGATTTTCGCTTTTCAAATATTGGGAAGTGAAAAACAGCATTTTCGGCATATTTTACTTATTTTACTGTAAGGTTAAAATGCGGTTCCAGCCAGAAAAAATGCTGATGAAAAAAAAAAAAAAAATGAGGAATTTTTTTTTTTTGATTTTACTTTTAAGCCACATAATTATTAGATATTTGCACCACTAATGTATCAATGTTTGCTTGTGATAATGTTCGATTGATTCTATGCAGTAGTTTTTGATTTTCGCTTTTCAAATATTGGGAAGTGAAAAACAGCATTTTCGGCATATTTTGCTTTTTTTTTACTGTCAAGTTAAAATGCTGAACTAACAAGAAAAAAATGCTGATGAAAAAAAATGAGGAATTTTTTTTTTTGATTTTACATTTAGGCCACATAATTATTAGACATTTGCACCACTAATATATCAATGTTTGCTTGTGATAAAGTTCGATTGATTCGATGCAGTAGTTTTCGATTTTCGCCCTTCAAATATTGGAAAGTGAAAAACAGCATTTTCGGCATATTTTACTTTTTTTACCGAAAGGTTGAAATGCTGTTTATCCAGAAAAAAAAATGTTCGACGTGAAGTAGAAGATGTATTGACAGTACGTCAGTATCATTATGTCAGTATGTATCATATCTTCATGCAAAACTGGTTTGCAAAATTTTTACAATCATTAAACGGCGAATAATTATTTTTTTCATTTTTATTATGAATTGTAAAACTATGCCTAGTCAACGCAAATAAATAAAATAATTAATACAATATAACTATGCTAAAATTGCGAAGAAAAGGTTTTCAGCAAAAGAAGTTAGTTCACCAAAACAAACTTAAACTTTTCGGTAATTTCTGAAAGCTAACGAATTCTGTTCTATGATGGTATTTTATTTGTTTCTATACTTTTTAAAAAATATATAGAAGTGTAAGTATTTTCTAATAATATAGTTTTTCGTAACAGCATTACAGAAATGTACTCTGAAATGTTAAAGAACACGTTTTTCAAAACAATCAACGATTGCTAATTTCAAATCTTTCCATTCAAACCAATTTAAATATTCCATGCTTCAAATTTTATTAGCTAAACTTCAGATAAAACATTGAATTTTCAAGGGAATTTTCTTTTTTCCCCAGAAAATGTCTGGATTTATTGAAAACAGCAAAGAAAAATAAATAACAAAGAAGGTGAACATAGAGAAAATATGTCAAAATCTGTGCCATTAAAAAAAACTTTTCTAGTGAAAAGTTTGGGTTTACTGCCACTAGCTAACTACCTTAGTGGACTACAAAACTTATTTTATAGCAATAGCTTAAACTATGGAAAACTTATTTAGTCATAAATATGCATCGTAAATTTTTAAAAAAAATCTTTATAGAATTCAATTTCCTACTAATTTGTCCTAGCTATAAAATACATTTAGTGCTAACTACTTAGGTTACATTTTGATATTTCACTGGTAGTTTGTTTTCCTCTTTTTTCTCAGCTCACACCATTGACAAATGCTAGAAAATTATTAAAAAAAGGGAAGTAAAAAAAAAAGGGAAAATAAATCTGCTTTAGAGATGTTTCATTCTGTTCTTTCTTAGAATCGCACTTTTCTGCTTTTATTATCTACTAGTTAGTTTATTTTTAATTCATTCGAAAAAAAATTTCAATTTTTAACTAATCATACTAATACAAAACAATACATTTAGCACTAACTACTTAGGTTACATTTTGATATTTCACTGGTAGTTTGTTGTCCTCTTTTTTCTCAGCTCACACCATTGACAAATGCTAGAAAATTATTTAAAAAAAAGGGAAGTTAAAAAAAAAGGGAAAATAAATCTGCTTTAGAGATGTTTCATTCTGTTCTTTCTTAGAATCGCACTTTTCTGCTTTTTTTATCTACTAGTTAGTTTATTTTTAATTCATTCGAAAAAAAAATTAAAAAGAGATAAAATATGCTCCCAATTTGTAGAATTTCCAGAAAATATTAGATTTTGTTTCTAGAAATTCATGTAACAGGAAATGTTGTTTAAATATAACTGTAATTACCCTTCTAAGAAGTATATAAATGTATAAGAGAACAATATAAGAAAAAAGTTTCATAAGTAGGGAAGACTATAAAAAAAATAAATAAATAAAAAATCCTCCAAACCCCCTTTTCACCGGCTTTTAAATTTTGTCTAGCGCTCATTAATGTAAGTGGTCGCTCATAGCAGACGATTATTATTTCTATTTACTGCTTGTAACATTCATGTTTTCTCGCCATTTTTGTAATCCCTTTCTTTTTGTTTTCTCTTAAATGGAGGAATTTCTCATTATCTAAATAATACTTTTTCATCCCTTCTGTTCCCTATGTTTTTTTCCTTACCCTACGTTTTTCCCCCTGCTTCTATTGTAAAAAAAGAAGAAAAAAATAAATAAATTAAAAAGAAATTCAACGCTTTTTTATAATTATCGTTTGCTTTATTTAAGCGAGAATTTTTTTTTATGTTCTTGTTTTAAGCTTCGAATGAAATTTCGGCAAGTCTTGTTACTCTACTTTTAATTTAACCTTGCGCAACAGAAACATAGTACAGAATTTTGCTCGTTTATTATGTTATCGTTTGTTTTTGGAATATTCCATCAAATTCCTTTTTCGCTAATTGTGTTGATAAAATCTTTAGAAAATAACTTGCGTCCAATCATAAGGAATCCGTACGCTTCTGATGACTTGAAAATAGTTGACGTAAATTCCGAACATTCCAAATATTAAGCAACTTCTTTAGCTTGATTTCAAGGTTTTGTTTCGGTTTTTTTCAATTTCGATTAGGTTTTTCGAATAATTTTTATTCTTAATGTTAGCTTGAATCGAAGACTTTATTTATTGTTTGTCATTTATTTGTTTTTATTGTATTTTATTTGCATTTTATTTGTCTTTTTCTGCTTTGTAATTTGCTCTACCTTTTACAATAAAGAAATTTGGATGATTTAAAATAAGTTCCTTTTTGTTTAAGATATGTGCTAAAGACATGAAAATAAACTTGTGTTCTATTTGCGAAAATGGATCATTATAATTCCATTTGATTAAGTTGCAGAATTATAGTTCTAAATAGTCTAAGGTCGAAAATTTTATATGGAAAATACGCGTGTATTTTGGTGTACTGCTTTGATCTTAGATCATGAATACAAATTTTGCAAGCCAATTATTATTTGTTCTCATGATTCAGAAGAAAAAGTCCTAAAACATCTTGAATTAGAACTGTCTAAAGATCTCTTCAGCTAACTCGCAACAGCCTAAACATTTACAAAGCCTAGCAGCCGGTACATTCTCTCATCAGTTTAACTATACCAAAAAGTTCTACTTTCACGACTCTAAACAAACATTCATTCCATTCCAATTGTTATCAGCTTAGACATCCAATAAGAGGTCTGACTCACACCAGTTAAAACTCTCATCTGTTTAAACATTCAGACGACTTTAAACATTCAATCAGTCCAAATATTCAAAAGGATCTGACTATTTTTGTCTGTCGTAACATTCAAAAGAGTTCATACTCTCATTAGTTCAAAGAGGTCTACTAGTCCAAACACCCAAAAAACTGGAGGAAAAAAAACGTGCAATCTGAAACTATAAACTTGACTTTGTGCTGGATTTTTTGAGTGAAAAACTAATCGTATTTGCGTTGTTGGGCGAAGGATACTATTCAAAATTTTATGACCACGAATGCGTCACCCACATTAGAAAATAAATCTCATTTTAAAATTGTGATCAATGTGAACGGAAAGCAAAACATAAATATGTCACACATGAAAAAAAGCTATTGGAGTAAAGCAACAGAAAAAGATTAATTATCATAGAAATGGCTTCATTCATTTAACATTTAATTAATTAATGAAGATATTAGTCAAGGAACATTCTGAGTGATATTTTTAAACAAACTGAGATTTCCTACGGGAAGGATCTTATTTAAAACTTAGTAATTTGTAGAATTTTTTTTTTTGTTGCCAGATCCGAATATCTCTATGAATGAAGGTAGGTAGGTACTTTATTTACGTCGCGCTAGAGCTGCATAATGGACGTAATCGACGGTCTGGAAAACATCCCTGAGGATGATCCGAAGTAGGATGATCCGATGATCCCTGTTGTAGTTAATTTACGTCGCGCTAGAGCTGCACAATGGGCTATTGGCGACGGTCTGGGAAACATCCCTGAGGATGATCCGAAGGCATGCCATCACAATTTTGATCCTCTACAGAGGGGATAACACCCCCGCTTCGGTAGCCCGACGACCTGCGCGAAGTCGAGCACTTTACGGTAGAGAGGACCGATACGGCGCACTCTCTGTCCCTACGCAGGCTGATGAAAGTGGCTACCCACCCACTTACTGACCATAGTTAGTGATGCTTGACTTCGTTGTTCTACTGGGAACCGTGTCTTTACGAACAGTCCACTGCGGGACCTATGAATGAAGGTACCAATTGGCAATGTTTGAGTGTTTTAGGAGAGGAAAATTGTTTCAAGTGCGCTTAGAAACCAACAGTTGTCGACAAAAGTAAAAAGCATCTCTTTAGAAAGCATGTTAAAACGCTAATAGTGAAAGTGATTTGGCGCTAGCAATTTAAATGAAGATTAAGGTTTTATAGGTTTTGCTTATTGGGAGAAATAAAAGTTAAACATGAAGTTTATTTCCAATTGTCAATGTGTAAACAAAGTAATTTGATTTATTTTTTAAAAAATTTCACATGGAGCATTCATCCGCTAAATTCGTCAAAAAATAAAAATGTACTGATAATTTCTAACAATCAAAATACTCATTGTTAAATTAGTAGGTACTAATTAGTATAATAAATAGTAGGTAAATTAGTAATTTTCTAACTAATATTTTAAGAATATTTGATGAAGGTTTAGAAATTAATATACTTTTGCTATTTGACACCCATTAATAAATGTATCATATAATTCTCTGACTGTCAACTTTTATTCGAACAAATTCATCATTATCAAATAATTACATAGCCTCCTCTCTTTAGCACAGACGCATTTATCCACATATATTCCAGAAAAATTGGACCCACCTCTTCATCCTAAAATATTAGGAATAAGAGGTAAAAAAAAAAGAATTTTTTTTTTCTCTTCACCTCGTCGCTCAGAAGAAACGATGGAAATGGCGGAAATAAGTTTAGCGTCGGTGGATCGTTAACGACTTCCGGTTTCCCTTTTCAAATCTCCTGCGATCAACACACGAAAGCAGATTCTGGTTGGTTTCCTCTGGCATTAGGGAATGTTTTCAGAAAATATCCCTTGATCAACTCCTCTTTACCCCCAACCTCCTAAATATATCCCCCCCCCACACACACACAAGATACATAGGCAGCTAAGTGCATACGTTATTTTGCTTAAGCTCGAAATTGGATTAACAGTTATCTTTTTTTTTTCTTCTTTTTCTTTTTTTAAGAAAAAAAATGCTGTTAATGAAATGATCAAAAAAATCATATTCTTCTTCTTTAAAACAATCAACCCACTCTCGATTCACTGTGAATGTTAAATTAAATGTTCATCTCAAAAGAAAAAAGGAAAAAAAATTAATGATTGAGAAAAATTGAAACAATTGAATTAATTCTCAAAACTGTGAGTGAAGGACTTCGGGTAACATAGCGATAAGCAGCAACTTTTCCAAAGGAGACATTTTTTGCGCCAAGCAGTTCTTTACTGTATCAAGATATTAAATTTACAAGTTCAACCTCCATAAATGAGCATATGTTACCGATCTTAATTCAAACTTTATTTTTAGAATATGTTTTTTTTAAATGTTAACATAAAAATATCCATAAATGTGCACTTACTTTGGTAGATGTATATAATATTAAAGTATTTAATCAGCTGATTTTAAGGATTTTTTTCTCTTTTAACAAAAATGCAGAGTGTCACACTTAATGTTGCGCCCTCCTGGGCGACTTTTTCCCATAATTTTCAGTGATTAATAGATAAAAATACAAAAATATCGCATTGCCTACATGAAAATTGCGTTTTTTTTCCCCAGGCGAATTTGAAAATTAGAAGGAGCGAAGGGTAAGCAGTCTGCTGCAATTGGAAAATATAATAAAGTTGAATATTAAATAATTTTCATCCTCGGATCGTTCAATGAGCTACAATGAGTGACCGCTATAAAAGGCTTTACATCAGCTTTAACAAAAATGGCATTTCACTAACGTTTTTCCAATTTTATTTCATAACCGTCGTTGAACCGCTGACCCAATTTTATGGGATTACGACTACTATTGTTCAACTCCGCAGCCTTGTCATTTTGAACCCAATCCAGAAGACAAGAGATCTCCTTGATCGAGTATTGAGAGAAATTTGCCTTCGTGGAGGACTTCTTGATAGAGCAAACCCGCTTTGCGTTACATGGAGTGGAAGACCACGAGAACCTCCCACGGTTAGCCTGATGGCAAAGGGACTCTATCCCATGATAAGTCTACCACTGAGGATATTTCACGTCAGCACTGTGGTCGGTGCAAGTCGGGTGCGGAATTCGCTTCGACTGGGCTTCGAACCCGGTTCGCCTCATCGGAAGGCGAATGCTCTATCCCCTGAGCCGGGGATGGGCAAACTTTTTCTGGTCGAGGGCCAAAAATCGAGAATAAAAAAGCTTGGTAGGCCGAGTAAAACCTTCCAAAATAAAA